>NW_007579074.1:278669-280262 GCF_000690725.1 Stegastes partitus | reverse complement strand
TGTGCTGTGGGCAGTAATCTGATTACTGCGGGGCGGGCAGCAGGTGTGAAGGCCTGAGCTCAGCAGGTTAATCTGTGATGCGTATCGGTGTGAACGAGGCGATCACATCATGCCGCCTCATTAGCGGCTGTTTGCTTTGCTAAGTGCTGACCCGCTGGGTCAGAACTAAACCCATCATGTGCTGAGCTCGTTGTTTGTCCACTCGTCCTGTTTCCATCATCTGACCTGAGTGCTGGTTGTGGTGTGAGCAGACGTGGTGGGCGTGTCCCGGTCCAGGCCCGGGTCTGGGCTATAAAGGGGGTGAGGAGCTGCGGTTCTTCCTCACACCGACCAGCTCGTCTCCGTCGCCTCCTCCTCCTCCTCGTACCTCCTCCTCGTCCAGGTGAGTCCTCCTCCTGCTGCCGCCTCCAGCCTGCCTGCAGAACTTCCCGTCTGACCCGTCTCGGTCACCAGGTCTCGTCAAGATGGTGGCGCTGTGGCTCCAGTCCTTCTCCCTGCTGGTTCTGCTGGTGGTCTCGTGGCCGGGCTCCCAGGCCGTTGCCGCCCCGCAGCACCTGTGCGGCTCCCACCTGGTCGACGCCCTCTACCTGGTGTGTGGAGACCGAGGCTTCTTCTACAACCCCAAGAGAGACGTGGAGCCGCTGCTGGGTGAGCGCCGGCCCGGTCGTGGTTCTGTTGGGCCTTTTTATGCCTTTATGGGTGTTTGTGATTATAAAAATGTCCTCCTGGTGGTTTTGCATTTTGTCTTTGTCAGGTCTCCGTGTTGAGCTGCAGTGGTTCTGGTGGTTCTGCTCCAGTTCTGTTGGTCTCATTGTGTCTTTTTCTTGACGGTTGCTTTTTTGGCATTTCAGCTCTTTTTGCTTTTATTTTCTGTCCTGTTGTGATCATTTGTGTCTCTTAGACGGTTCGGTTCTGTTCCGTGTTCACTCGTCCAGTCTTCTGGGTCTTCTGGGTCTTCATGCTCATGTCGTGCTCGTCGTGTGTCTCTGTGGTTCTGTGTCGCCTCCTCCACGTCTTCACAGTGAGCTTTGTGGCTGTTTTGTTTCTTTTAGGTTCTGTTCTGGTTCCTCTGCGTCTCTTGTGTCGGTCCGTTGGCTCACTGTGAGCAGCCGTCCTTCTCTTCACTCTTCTCTGCATTCGTGTTTCCTTCATTCCAGCTCCATGTTTTCTCTCCCGTCCGTCCTCAGGTTTCCTCCCTCCGAAGGCGGCGGCGGCGGCGGCGGGCGGCCAGAACGAGGCGGCCGACTTCGCCTTCAAGGACCAGATGATGGAGATGATGGTGAAGCGAGGCATCGTGGAGCAGTGCTGCCACAAACCCTGCAACATCTTCGACCTGCAGAACTACTGCAACTGAGCTGGCCGGGCTCCCTTTAGCCTAGCTTAGCCTAGCCTAGCCTAGCTTAGCATGGCTGGGCTAGCTGAGCTCCGCCCCCCCTGCTGTCAAATGAAATGCTGAGATGGATGAGATTATTTTTCCTAGAAAATAAAGTTTTGTGAATCGAGCTGGTGTTTGTCGTTTTGTTTCCCTCCTCATGGTGACGAGGTTCTGAAGGCAGAACACGGTGGTTCTGGTTCTGTTTGAGCCACGTTTAC
>NW_007579074.1:275669-278151 GCF_000690725.1 Stegastes partitus | reverse complement strand
CAAAGTCCTCTGCAGGACCTCCACCTTCATGTTGAAGGTTTTTAGGAGGATTTTTGTTCCCATGAGGAGCGTTCTTCATGATGAACAGTAACGAGACATTTAATTAAAACCAGAATCTGACTCTTGAACGTCTCTCGTTGCTGTGAAAGTGAAAACATTCAACATTAAAGCTCCAGAAGAAACCAGACGACGTGTCCACGCACCACCTTCATCACGTCTGTCGCTTAGATTAGAATCTGTCTGATCGTTGTGTTCATTACCATCGAGTCTCCAAAGAACAAGCTTGACAGTGAACGTCTGGAGTCTGAGGGTTAGGCGTCTGTGTTCAGCTGGTTGCTCTTTTAAAGCCGCCTATGACGGATGTTTATGAAGAAGTCAGTGACGGAGCTCCTGACCACAAAACATGAAACCAGCCTGGAGCAGCAGTGATCAGGTAGAAGGGCTGAGAGCCAATCAAAGAAGTGATGATCCACGACGTCATCCTCTGATTGGAGGACAGGTTGTTGTTTTTATTTGTTTTTTAAATAAATGAGTAAATCATGAACACTGTTTACAGTTCTGGTCTGTTTACTGTTTGTTTGTTTGTTTGTTTGTTGGCTTCATGTTGGAGCTTTCTAACAGCTGCTTTATTTTGTTGTTGTTTGTTTACAGGCTGCAGTTTCCACAAACACGTGACCACAGGAGGCTGCTTCAGGACCCGCAGGTGGACTCAGGCGGTTCTGATCAGACGGTTTCTGCTCCTTGTTTTTAGGTTCCGCGGCTGAATTCCTGTCAGGTGACGGAGGATTTCTGGCTCCAGTGCGCAGCTTCCGGCTGACACCTGCAGGGGGCGGGGCCAGGTGCGGTCACCTGCCGGAGCTGCGCGTGAAGGCAGCGACCCTCCGAGCGGCGGCTTCCCGGGTTCTGCTGAGCGTGTCCGGGGCTCCGGGCTCCGTGTAGACCCGCTCCTGCTCCGTCCGTCGGCTTCGGTGCGTTCAGCGGATCGTCGGAGATGCTGGAGGTTCGCGCGAACAACGAGAGCTGCGCCGCAGGTGAGTCTCCGGACCAGACCCGCTCCGGTCCGGTGGGTGTGGACGGGTTCGGTCGAGCTATCAGAATGTTCCGGGTCTGAACAGGGAAATGGAAGAAGCTCTGGTTGGTTCTGCTGCCGACACCCACCGACCCGTTCATTCACACCGTGACTCCTAATGTGGGTCATTATTATTATTATTATTATTATTATTATTATTATTATTATTATTGTTGTTGTTGTTGTTGTTGTTGTTGTTGTTGTTTATTGTTGTTGTTGTTGTTGTTGACTCTCAGCTAATAGAAAATAAAAAAGGAAGTTTTCTGGTGATCAAACAGAACCTCTCTATGTTCTGGTTCTAAACGTTTAACAGCAGTCGACCCGGTTCATCATTAAACCCTCTGTTCACTGCTTCTAGTCGGTTCTGTCTGAAGGCCCGCTGTGTTCAGACCAGAACCGTGCTGCTGCATTTTGTCTGAAACCAGAACCTCATCTGGTCCAACTCTGACAGGTTCTGCTGATGTTAGAGCCTCAACAGGTGGTGAGATGTGACCAGAGACTGGGTTCTAGTAGAACCATGGATCCATCCATAGACAGACACTGACAGGAGCTTTCTGGATCAGCACCAGCCTGGTTGGAGGTCCAAGTCTGTAGGACGTTTGTTTGTGGAGATATTAAAATGTCTTCAGATAAAACGTTGTTTTCTTCTGAAACATTTCCACGACTGAAGACATGAAACAGAACATTTAACAGGTTCTGGGTTCTGGACTGGTGGTGAGACCAGAACCAGGTGAAGCCGCTCAGCTGGACTCTGGACCGTCAGAGTCAACGGGGTTTGGTCAGAAGCAGGTCGGCGGTGATAAGCCCAGCAGTCTGAACCTTCATCAGAACATCACGTGTTTGTTTAACCAGTGACGGCTTCATCCGTCTTTGGGTCGCAGCTCAGAACTTTTACATTTTACTGAATCTGCTCAAAGCAAAACCAAACACGAGTTTTAGGCTCAGATTTGTTCATTTTGCCGACAAATTCTTTCATTTTCTGGCCGATAAACGGAGTCGTTGTGACTTTAACAGAAGACGTCCTTTACAGCAGCAGCGGTACCAGAGGTCCAGAGGTCCAGAGGTCCAGAGGTCCAGACTGAAGCTCTTTGTCCTCTTTGTTTATTAACTAAACCAAATTAAACTGCATGTTTCTGATCGATTCACCTCCAGTTCATCACAAAGTGCTTCACTGGGATGAGTGTGTGTCTTTATGCACATGTTTGGTTTCCAGTCCTCCCTCTGCTCTGAACCAGACTGTTGACTCGGTAAACAGCAGCCGGTTCTGCAGCCTGCTCGGGTTACGGCCGGCTCACAGTTACACAACAGACACACAAAACCAGCCGGGTTCAGACTCCCTCTGCAAATAACACAAACACCAGCGAGCTGCAGACAGCAGCAGAGACCAGCTGATAGAGCCAAGAGCATCCAAGA
>NW_007579074.1:271074-274789 GCF_000690725.1 Stegastes partitus | reverse complement strand
AGACTGGTTACCTGTCCAGGTGAACCTGCCTTCACCCTGAGTCAGCTGGGATAGGCTCCGCCCCCTATGACCCTGGTGAGGATTAAGCGGTGTGTAGATAACGGATGGATTTAGATCATTTTCTTCATGGACCTGCAGCTCACAGGTGATGAGTTCAGGGACTGTCGGTTTCTGCAGCTTCTCTCTGAGGAACGGCTACAGAGTCTGTGTTCCAGGTTCTGCTCAGTATTTGGGTCCATGAAGGAGCTTCTCTGAGGCCACAGCGTTGGTTCACCTCCTCTCAGATGAACCGTCTCACATGAAGTCCTTCCAGACTGAACGTCTCTAAACGTGACCTGCAGCTCAGTCAGTGTTTAGAACATTTTCTGAACCTGTCACACGTTTTCATCGACATGTGGAGGTGTGTGTTGGTAGTGCGCATGCTGTGTGTTTGTCAGCAGCTATGTGGTTCCTCCATCTGTGGCTCTCTGTGGTTCTGCAGGTTCTGGTTCAGGTTTTACTGGATGGAAGAATGATCCATTCATGCAGCGCGTACATGAGCCTAAAATAGAACCAGAGAAGAAGAAGCTCGTTGTGTTTTTGTTGGAACAAGAGGAAGGAGGATCCAGACTTCCTCAGCAAACAGGAAGTGAAGCTGGACGCTGGCTTCTGTTGTCGGCTCGTGGATCTGAACACGGTGAAGCTGAGTCGGCACCAGAATCCAACACCTGCGATGAACCGACGACACACGGAACCATTAAAGCACTAATGAGGTCATGTCGTGTCTGAAACGGTCTTTAAAGTCTCGATGTTTCCTTCATCACGACGTCGATCCGCCTGCTCCACCTGAACTTTAGAACCCGAGCAGAAGCCGGAGGTTCAGACCGGCGCCGTCACAGTGATTCTCTGAGAACCACGGCGCTGAGTCCAGTCTCCTCCGGTTCTAGTTGTTCCAATGAGAGCATTTCAGGGAACGCCTGGGTTCCACGTCCACAGTCAGCAACGCGCCGCCTGATTGGCCCGGAGCTCGCTCTTCCTCCTTCAGGTGTGGCTGAACGCTCTCTGTCTGCTCCCGTCCAGGCGTCCGGTCCGACAGAACCTACAACCTGTGGCTGGGCCTGGCGCTGGCCCTGCTGTCGGCCTTCCTGATTGGTGGCAGCGTCATCCTCAAGAAGAAAGCCCTCCTCCGATTGGCCCGCGGCGGACACACCAGAGCAGGTGAGTCGCTGTAGCTCCGCCCCTCTGCACCTGTTCTCTGATGTCGTTCAGGATGTTTTCTCTCTGTAGCCGTCTTTGTGTTTGTTTCTCTCTTTAAAGTCATTTGATCCTTCTTACAGGGACTCCATTTAGATGTTTTGCCTCCTTGTAGTTTCTTGTTTCCTCTCGGGGTATTTCTTCTGCCCTGACTGGAGCCTCGGTCGTACTGGATCGCTCCTCAAATCTGTCCCACCATCTGATCACAAGCTTCACTGTTACTGGTGCAGAAGGAAGAAGATGAACCTAAAACATTCTGATCCTCAGTTTGCTGTGATCCAGGCTTTCCCAGCCGTAGGGTTACTGTAGAATTAGACCATGTGACCTGAACGCTAACTGCTGCTGGTGTTTGCAGGCGCCGGAGGCCACGGCTACCTGAAGGACTGGCTGTGGTGGGGAGGCCTGCTGACCAGTAAGACTCCATCCTGCTAGGAACATGTTAGGAGCTGAAGAGCCAGGGTCACGGGTCTGTCCAGGTCACAAACCACATCCTAAACACAGCATGAACCAGGTCCACCACACATCTGGACCAGCGCCTTCACCTGGACCTGGTCGCTACACCTCATCTAATAGATTTAGAGACGAGGAGCAGATGTTTAATTAAAGTTGATTCAGTCTGAAGCAACACCAAACATAAACCAGCACAGAGGAGCACCCTAACCCTAACCCGATCACGGCCTCCTCACGGCACCAGACAGAACTCTTCTGTCACAGGACTCAGTCAGAACCGTGGAGACCAGAGAAGGAGCTCAGAATCTGTGATTGTGTGTTTTACAGAAATGTGAAACCCAGTAATGAACCGGTCCAACATGTGAGCAGCACTGGGACCAGTGGAGGCCCACAGTGGGGACCTGGTCCTGGTTTAGTCTAGCTCGAGCCCCGTATCAGCTTTTTACTGTTTTTAAATAAGACCTGCAGAACAAAATGGTTTTGATCAAATATCATGAGTTCAGCTGGAATTTGTGAGTTTCTTCTGACGTGTCGTTCACAGATGTTCTCGCTGATGAACGGCGTTGTTTCTTTAAGTGGATGAGCCTCTCAGACCTGCTGCTGGACGTCCACAGCATGAAGGAGAAGCTCCTTTATGCGATCACAGACGTTATTGTCCTGATCCGATCGGCTCACACACATCCACAGCTGGTCCTGGTCGTGCTGAGCATTAGTTGGGATGAGGGACCTCAGAGATCTGATCTCTGGAATCAAACGCAGTGACGACGGCAGCAAACAAGTCGAAGCTGCTTCACGTATAAATCCTGGACGTGTGCGTCTGTGACTTCCTGTCTGAGCGTTTCCCGTCTCTGCAGCTTTACGTGTCTGCACACTGACAGCAGAATAAACAGGCTCTATTTGGTTTGTGTTCTGATGTTGCTACGCTAGCAGTTTCCCCTCGCTCCCAGTGTTTGTGCTAAGCTAGGCTACAGACGTGACCCTGGCCTTCTGCTCTATCTGAGGATGTGTTCGGCGTGTCGATGACCTCTTCCTGCTCTCTGTCTGCAGTGGCTGCTGGAGAAACCTGCAACTTCGCCGCCTACATGTTTGCGCCGGCCACGCTGGTGACGCCGCTGGGCGCCCTGAGCGTCCTCATCAGGTAGCCGAGCCTCATGTTTCACCTCGTATGCAGAGGTTCAGGAAGGTTTCCTGTTTTACTGCTCGTCAACGTTACGTCCTGGTCCATTTCTTTTTGTCTCTTTTGAAACAAACAAAAAAGAAAATCAAAAAACAATCTCTCTTCACAGCGTGAACACATTCCTACAAAGTAAAGTTGATTCAATGATAATATAAAAGTGAGTGACTGAGCTGATTGGACCCTCACAGGAGCGTCCGGCTGGCCTCATGTTCCTAAAGAACATGGTTTGTTTGAATCAAAGAAAGAAACCCAAACTTTAACAAGAAGAACAGTTCAGTCTGTAGCCTAAAATGAAATCCATCAACTGCCAACCAGACGGTGTGCGACCGTCGCCCATCTTCCTACAGCGAGGACGGCGTTCAGCTGCTTCCTATCAGCCCTCGTTCACCCACAGAGCTTCAGGTGTCTGATTCTGCTCTCCTGTGTCCTGTTTCAGTGCGGTTCTGTCCTCCTACCTGCTGGGGGAGGCGCTGAACGTGGTGGGGAAGCTCGGCTGTCTGCTGAGCGTGCTCGGAAGCACTTTGCTGGTGATCCATGCCCCTCAGGAACAGGAAGTGACATCACTGCGGGACATGACCGACAAGCTGCTGGAGCCTGGTGAGAGGAGCCATTCCCAGTCTGACCTGACGGTGGCGCTGTTGTCCCACTGTGACACAGTGATGTTGTTGTCACGGTAACGTGATGCTGCAGCAGGTTTGACAGGATGTTACCGGAGGGTCTGGATGTCAGCAGCAGCAGAACCTGAGCCTGGTTTGGTCCTACGACGAGTGTCAGGAGCCATCAGGAGCTATCAGGGACCATCAGGAGCTATCAGGGGCTATCAGGAGCTATCAGGGGCTATCAGGGGCTATCAGG
>NW_007579074.1:267716-271053 GCF_000690725.1 Stegastes partitus | reverse complement strand
GCTATCAGGGGCTATCAGGAGCTATCAGGGGCTATCAGGGGCCATCAGGAGCTATCAGGGGCTATCAGGAGCTATCAGGGGCTATCAGGGGCTATCAGGGGCTATCAGGAGCTATCAGGAGCCATCAGGAGCTATCAGAAGCTATCAGGATCAATTACAAGCTAATATGAGCCCTTCAGAGTTAGTCTGGAGCTCAAAGAAGGTGAATAATGTTGATGGGAGTGTTATGCAGCTAATAGCTGCTAGCCAACAACAGAGCTATTGGGAGCTAATATTAGCTATTTGGGGCTAAATGAAGCAAGCAGGAGTTGATTAGAGCTAACTGGAGAAAACAGAAGGTAACAGGCTCCGGAAAGAGGCACCTGATCAGAACATCTGTGTTCACATCATATTAGATATTATAGTCCTTATGCTAAGCTAAGCTAATCGGCTAACAGGTTGGTCAGGGTTCGGGCCGAGCCGCCGCCTCAGCTCCGTCTCTGTCTGCAGGCTTCCTGGTGTTCATGTCGCTGGTGCTGCTGCTGTGTGCCGTCCTCATCCTGTACTTCTGTCCTCGCTACGGTCCCTCCAACATCCTGGTCTACGTGGGCGTCTGCTCGCTGCTCGGAGCGTTCACCGTGTCCTCGGTGAAAGGCCTCGCCATCGCCATCAGCACCGGTGAGCGCGCTCAGAGGACGCTGGTGGTTTCTGCTTCACCTCGTTTACTGTGCTTCATTCACATAAAGAGTGAGGGGCCTTCTACTGACCCAGACAACAACAACAACAACAACAACAATAATAATAACAATAATAACAATAATAATAATAGTTATTGCAAGGAATCAAAAAAACACTTCTGTCCGTTTCTCAGACATTTTTTGTGTAGAGATATTTTTTAAAGTTTTGAAGTGAACACTAACCGGACTAAACTAAACTGAGCTGCAGCGTCACAGAAGTCAAACGTGTTGTTTTTTAATTAAATCCGTTTATTGAGCAGATTGTGTTTCTAGTTTCTCCTCATAGATGAAACCACAACAAGGTGAACCTGGAATGTGTGAAAGAATCCGACTGGAAACAGATTGTTGTTCCTGACGTGAAGCTGGACGTCTCGTTGTTGTGAACGTTCACGTCAAAACCGGCACATCGATCAGAAACCCAGAGCAAACGGAGATAAAGTGTATTTTTGTGTAAAGTTAAAACAAATGAAGACTTTCTTTTGGGTTGTCAAAGAGCAAACAGGAAGACGATGGATCTTTATTTAAACTCAGAGCAGTGGCCACGCTGGTGAGAAGCTGCGACTAAACGAGGTGAGGACGTGAAGCAGCTCATCACCTGTCCAGGTGTGTGAGGGTAACGTAGGCGTCTCCTCTGCCTTCTGTCTCCTCAGTGTCTCGTGACGTCTCCGTCCTCTCCAACCCTCTCACCTGGATCCTGCTCGTCACCCTGGTCGTCTCCATAGTAACGCAGGTAAGCTGAACCTCCTCTGGGGGTTTGCTTCCTGTTGTCTCCATCAGTTTGGTGTTAAAGCAGCTCCACAACACCTGGGCTCTCTGACCAATCAGATAGCTCACAGTGAGGCCGAGGGCAACACGACCCACAGACGTGTTCAGATGTTCTCTGAGTCTCCCCCTGCACAGACAGGAAGTCGTCTCACCTGGGCTCCTCCCACCTGTGTGCGTGTCTGCAGGTGAACTACCTGAACAAGTCCCTGGACACCTTCAACACGCTGCTGGTGTATCCCATCTACTACGTGCTGTTCACCTCCGTGGTGCTGTCCACCTCCATCATCCTGTTCCAGGAGTGGAGCAGCATGTCGGCCGTGGACGTGGTGGCCACGCTGGGCGCCTTCCTGGTCATCGTGGTGGGCGTGGCCATGCTGCACCTGTTCAGGGACCTGCAGGTCGGTGCCCCGCCGGAGGTTGTCCATCTGAAAACATCTGGACGTTCTGCTCGACCAGCTCAGGCTGTTTTAGAAACGTCTTTATGACAGACGACAGACATTAAGGTGGTCGATCCACGTCAGCAGGTGTTCCTCAGATTAGAGTCTGAGTCTGTTTGAACAACAACCTCTGAGGAACTATCGAGGTCAAAACCTGAACGTTTCTCTCTTATTTCTCATCGTGTCATTGATCCAGAATCTGAACTAAACCTGCTGGAAGTGAGTCGACCAACAGCTTAAAAAGAAAGAACGTAATAATAATAATAACAATAATAATAATAATAATAATACCAATAATAATAATAATAATGATGATGATGATGATATAAAATGTAAATATTTAGAATAAAAACGTGTAAACATGGTTATTGGAGGTGAACAAACTGTAAATCTGCTGATTCAAACTCTGCTGTAGGTCACCGTGCAGCAGCTGACCAATCAGCTCGCTCAGCCGCTGGAGAGGGCGGGGCTTACCGAGGAGGTGCCGGCCAATGGGAGAGGAGAAGGAGGGCGGAGCAGAAAGGAGGACAAACGTGGGCTGATGGACAACGTGGTGATCGAGAGTCTGCCTCCGATGAGGGAGGACGGCCCCAGAGTGTTCATCATCAGCTGATGGACGACAGACGGCTTCATCAGGAGCACGACGGGCTCAAAACGATGAAAAACGACTAGAAAAAGACAAAAAGAGTCATTTTGCAGAAGCAAAAGCATACACGATGACCACAAAAAACACAATACGATGACAAAAAGGACGACGGCAACATGACTACAGACCTAAACTTACAGCTGAAGGCACAAAATGATGACGAGAAGATGCACATTTACCCAAAGTGATGAGAAGGACACACACCATTAGTATAAAGACACACAACAGATTTAAAATGACTCCAGAACGATCAGAAAGTGCCACGAAAAAATGATGAAGACGCCCAGCATCACACAAACGACACCACAGGAAGCAACGTGACGAGAAAAACAGAAAGTCGTCGTGACAAAAAGACAAAAACGACAACTAAGATAAAATAAAAACACACAAGCAGCCATAAGGAGATGCACACAGGTACACAACGCCATGACGGAGGCCACTCCTGCCTCACCTGAGAGCCGCTGAATAAGTCATGAGTCAGCAGGTAGACTCACCTGTCCTCCGCTCAGGTGCGGCGCCTCCAGAGCGCTCCTCAAACTAAACAGAGTTTTTCACAGCAAACAGCAGCTCGTCTGTATTTTCATTAACATGTGAACATTTCTAGCAGCTTTTTAAAACTGTGTATTTGCGCCCCCTGCTGGCTGCAGCTCGTCCAGTTCTGTCTGTTGTGGGGCCGTAACTACGACAACGACAGCTACGCAGCAGCAACAGCCAGCTCCCTAAAGAACCGCTCGCCTCGTCGCATACTGACAACCAGCTTCAGATTAAAAAAA
>NW_007579074.1:264176-267226 GCF_000690725.1 Stegastes partitus | reverse complement strand
ACAAAGCTACAAAACATGACTACAAAAAGACACAAAGCTACAAAACATGACTACAAAAAGACACAAAGCTACAAAACATGACTACAATAACCACAGAGTGACACTAGAAGATGTAGAATACTCACAACAACTTGAACAATGACCACAGTAAGAGACGCTCCTCTTTGTTCTCGGGCGTCTGAAGAACTTTATTCACCTTCTCAATGATCATTTCAAGCCAACCTGAAGAGCATCAGTGATCTGAACACTGCACCTGTTCCAGCTGTTCACTCTCAGGTCAAAGTGTTTTTAGAGTCCGTGTTGTTTCCGTCTGCTGTACAGTCTAGAAGCTTTCAGGAGGCTCTCGGTGGAACAGAAGGATCCTCTGAGCCGACGGCTGCCGTCCATGACGCCCACACTGATCGTCATTACCGCTGTGTTCATGTCGACCATCAGTCACCAACATCTGCTCTGATCATCTGATGAAACGTTGATGAAACGTTGGAGCTCAACGCGACACAAACCAAAGACAGAACCGTTGATAGAAGTGGATTTATTTTGGATCTTCCACCTTCAGACTTCGTCCACATCGTGTTTATTTACACTGTGTTGAGTTTTGTGACGCTGACTGATGGTTGGTGTTGATCAGTATTGATCAGTATCGATCAGTGTTGATCAGTGTTGATCAGTATTGATCGATCGTGTGTTTGCTGAAGACGTCTCAGTCTATGAAGCTCAGAGGAACACATGCAGTGAAGCTGGTTTAACGTGACGCTTTGTGTTTGTTTCAGTCGGATCATTTCAATAAAGACTCGACCTGTTTTAAACCAGACTTGTTTTCTTTGCTCCGCTGATCTCGGGTCTGCTCCAGCACCGACGTCACCGTCCTGGTGATCATCTCCTTGGTGACCGTCCTCCTTGGTGACCGTCTCCTTGGTGACCGTCCTCCTTGGTGACCGTCTCCTTGGTGACCGTCTCCCTGGTGACCGTCTCACTGGTGACCGTCTCCTTGGTGACCGTCTCCTTGGTGATCATCTCCTTGGTGACCGTCCTCCTTGTGACCGTCTCCCTGGTGACCATCTCCCTGGTGACCGTCTCCTTGGTTATTGTGTGACACCACTAATCTGCTACTTAATCTTCCAAATAATCACTTTTTGTTTGGATTGTGACACAAATAACCACAAAACAACAACAACGATGTTCATTTGATCTCATTTATTAGCATCAGTAACTTTTTTATTTACACCAGATGTCTGGTTTTCTTCACAACAATCTGCTCTCTCTTTAAATCAAACCTTTTCTGAATGGAGTCTGGTTATTGATGACAATCTGTTGTCTGGATCAATCGATCGGCTGTTCTGTGAAAAGGGGAAAATGTGGATCAGTTGTTCTGCCCAAAAGTGTTCAGTTTACTGTCACAGAGCAGAGAAACCAGAAGATATCCACATTTAAGACGCTGCAACCAGACTGGATGAAGTAGAAAAGACTCAGACTGATGAGTCATGAATTCACTGGTCGGTGAACTGGTTCATCACGGCTCACGCTGTAGGCACTGAAAAAATAAAACTGTTTTTATTAAACCAGTTTTATTTGAACAGTGAACTGTTAATTCATTTTTTTCTTCTATTTTGTGTAATTTATTGGTAATAACTGGTACACTTACTGAATAAAGTATGAATTTATAATATAAGATGCCAAATGTGTAACTATGTCAGAAGTCTATTTTATGAATGGATATTCTTTCTATAAATGTAGGATTCTCCAGATATCTGCTGGTACCTGATAGAAACCTTTGTGGCTGCTGTCGGTCACATTCTGCCTGTTTTCTCCACGTACAGCTGATACAGCAGCAAATGTAGTAAAAAGGAGTTTACATAGAGACTGATGTCCACATCAAACGCTGACTCGGTCTTTTCCACCACGATCAGGCTGTTTTAACCAGATGTCTGCTGTCAGTTGAACGGTTATCTTCTGACCTTCACAGCATCTCTACGCCGGTTCTTCTGCTCCTCACCGCCACAGCTTGTTTCATTAGCATGCTAACGTTGCTCATTCCTGCACACGTTCATCAAAAATCACGTCTATGAGCTCATTTCTGAAGTTTAAATGTTTTTATTTTCACATCTTTCCTCCTGTTCCTGCATGTTCCTCACACGTCCACAAGGGGTCGCTGTGCTAAAAGACATCAGCATCCACAGCATGAGGAAACACACACACACACACACACACACACACACACACAGTAGATAACGGTCTCTCCGAGGACCACCTGGATGTTCAGTCACCATAAACACTGATGTGGACTCACAGTCATCCCGCTGCTGCCACATGTGCTGCTGAAGCACCAGACATGTGTCCATCCGCCGCAGAAAGTAGTCCCCTGCTCGGAGCTCTGTTCCTCCTTCAGACTGAGAACATTGTTTCTCCAATTGTCCACATTCGGTGTTTGCTCAGATTACTGAGGTACATAAACGTGTGAATCTGGTGCTGAGCTTCACGGATGCATCTCCTGCACTCAGACCGTCATGAGATCAACATTTAGATTCAGTTATGAGAGAAAATTCAATCCAGCTGGACTCGGTTAAACCATCTGAAGCAGCTAAACCCAGACGGAGCCACATGTGATGAAAACCAACAACAACAAATCAGCTTCTGTCATTTCAGGAAACATTACAGTCATTTACTGATGTTTGAACACGTGTTTGCTTGTTTAGAAGCGGCTGAGAGGCTTTAACTTCATTTAATTCAATTTAATTTATTTAATTTAAGGCTCTTATCAAGCAGAACATTTAACATCCTTGTTATCATTATTATTAATAATAATAATACAGTGCTGCAAGGTGGCCACTAAGCATTATCAGATAGCTGTTAGCCGCTAGCAGGTAGTTGCTAGCCATTAGCCGCTAGCTGCCAGCTCATGACACACCTGTGCTGTGCAGAAAAAAAGGAATGAGCAGGTTTTCACCGTCGCCTTGTTTCTGTTTCTGTACTATTTATATAGTTTCTTTAGTCATTGGCGAATTAAATTAGCATCCCCTGCTTGGCTAACTGCTAATGGTTGGCAATCATTA
>NW_007579074.1:253553-264001 GCF_000690725.1 Stegastes partitus | reverse complement strand
TAGCAGCTACCTGCTAATCATTAGCAGCTACCTGCTAATGGTTAGTAGCTAACTGCTAATCCGCTACAGACCAAACTTCGCGTCAGAAGTGGCTGAAGTTCCCCGGGTGTCGGTGCCGTGGAGTCCAGGGAAGGTTCTCTAGTCCCTGCTGGGCGGCCGTCTGCTGCTGAAGCAAACATCTGAGGACAGGTGCTTTACTGAAGGCTTTACCTGCAGCTCACCTGTCTGAGGTGGAGAACAGATCGGAGCATCGTTGACACCTCGTCTCCACATCCAGGGCGTCTGTCTGCTGTGGATCCTGCTGCAGATGTTTCATGGATCAGAGGAGAAACAGCTGGAAGCAGTTTTCAGGGAGTTCACACTGTGTGCTGTTTGTAGACCAGGTAGGAGGTAGAAGGTGGATCAGACTCTAACCTGCATCTTTCATAAAGGAGGGGATCTGGCTTAGTTTGGGCAGCGAGGGGCGGAGCCTGGAGGCAGCGAGGGGCGGAGCCTGGAGGCAGCCTGGGCCACGCTTTAGTGCTGACGTCTGTATAGAAGTGACCTGGGCAGGTGTGGAGCAGCTCTGTGGCTCTGGAGGACCTGGCAGACGTCGGTAAACATCAGCTGTCATCATTTGTGGGACACTCACAGCGTCCTGATGGCGGCGGTTCTGGTGAACAGTTGTTTCTGGTTTGAAGGACGGAGAACCGACCTGGTTGGACCATCAGATGTCCTGTTGTTGGGTTTTAGCTTCCAGGTGTGAAGGTGAACCAGGAGAACACAAACAGCTCCCCTCTCTAACTCTGTGACGTTTATGGTCCAGGTTCTGGCTGAGCAGCACCAGCTCCTCCCAGCAGCTCCATAATAACTGATTCAGCACATGATGCTGATAACAGTCATTATAATCTGCTGCTGCTGCTGATAAGGCCTCTCCGCTCTAAACCCTGAGCCGTAATTACATCTTGCACGCTTTGATTGGCTTTCGTTAATTCCCTGACAGCCAATCAGCTCGTCTGGTTGGCTCCGTGTTTGATGGTCATTTTAAAGCCCGTAATCCTCCCTGAGAGCTCGAACCGGATGCGACACAAAAACCTTCTTGTTTTACGTTTTCCTGTCGCTTCTTATCTGACAGTCTCCAGCAGATGTTCTCCGTAATTCCTCCGTAAGTCGTCCGTCTGCTCCCACAACTCGTCTCCTGGTTTTTCTAATCCTTCTGTGCGAGCCGTTGATGTTTCTGTGTTTGTGTGCAGACGCTGGTTTCTTCCTCCCACGCTGACGAACATGAACTCTGCTGCGTAGCTTCGTCCGTCTCAAAGCGACGCTGTGGCTCGTTAGTCGCTGCAATTTAAAACCTGCAGTTCTACAGGAGACGTGTCCTCTGGGCTCCAGGACACAGAAGTCATCAAAAAGTTGAATTTCTTTTTTGTTTTACCAAACTCTGGAAAAAACAATCTGGAACCAACATGTCCGACGTGTGTGCAGGTGTTAGCGACAGTAGAGGGAGGCGGCGACACGTACGGACTGTTATCGAGTGAATCCCATGTTTATTATTATTATTGTTGTTGTTGTTGTTCTTCTTCTTCTTCTTCTGCTCTGTGTACGCGCTGCCTGCTGCTCAGCCTCTAGTACCTGTGATGATGATTCTGTCAGGGCTGACTTATGGCCCGGTGCAGGGTTCATAGCGTGTTAGCCGCCACGTTTAGCTAGCGGTGAAGCATGACGACGGTACGGAGCAGACGGACCGTCCTCCTGACGTACAGACGTATTTATGTTTCAGTGGACGACACACCATTCCTGCTGTCAAAGTAACAACAGCTGCTGACAGGCACCGTGTTAGTGTTTGAACATCCTAGCTTAGCGTTAGCATTAGCCTCGGATAGCTAGCTACACCAGACAGCTGTCAGATACCTCCTCCAGACTGCCACCGTTGGTGTGTTTGTTTCATGGCCCTGTAAGTCTGTCCCAGTAAAGAGGCTCCACCTGGTGGAGCAACCAGGAACTACAGCTGGACTACGATACTGACAGCCTCATCTTCTGCTTCATGTCATTATTAGAGTATTAATGGCTTTATTATTTCAGCTTTGAGACTTTTTCCTGTTGCATTTAGTTCAACTCTAGTTTTCATGTTGCACCATCATCAGATAAAAGCTTTAGTGGGTCCAAGACGTGTACGACCAGTCACCTGTTCATCACCATTAGCACCACGCTAGCTGGTCAGTGACACCAGCGTGGTCACAGTCTTCATCTATGGAGCTCTTTCTAACATCCAGACTTCAGACAGGTGCTAAAGTTAGCAGCGTTTAAAGGACAGAGTGGAACAACAACCAACCAGCATCACGTCTGAAACACGTGTAAACAAAATAAAAGACAGGGGGCGCTACAGCTCACCTGGTTGGGCCGGCGTCCCGTCTTCTCTCTGTCGCTGCTCCATCAGTAAAGACACAAAGGCCAAAAAATAACTAAAATAAATGAAAGACAGTTCAAATGAATTAGAACACGAGAGGCCTGCTGATGGTGTCGAACATGAACCCTGTAGAAAAGTCCACACCGAACTAATGTTCTGCTACAAGTAGAAGTCCAGAAGCACCGGCAGTGGACTGGACTTCCAGTACCAGTGAGAGAGTCGTCCTCCCAGATGTACTGACCCGTGTGTTGTAGTACTGATGTGGAGCAGCGCTCAGGACAGCCTTGGATTGTGACTCCGACATGACATTTAATGTCACCAATCAGGATGACGGCGTATTATCTGACTGAACAATCCCACAGATTGGCTACGTTCACACTGCAGGACTTGATGCTCAATGAGGATTTCTTTGTGACTTCCTTCACGTTTCCACTTCAATGCGACTTGTATGTGATCTGCTGTGTGAACTTCATACGAGCCAAAAGTGTCCCGCATGCGCAGAAGAGGACACGACGACGTCACACGCAGCGAGCGTGCTCAGTGTTTATGGAAGTAAACATGGATGGTAACGGTGGAGAGTATCTGCCACTCCCCCGCCGCCACCGATGGAGGAAACAGAAGTGTGAGCGCTAACTAAACTAGCATCAGCAGCCAAGTACTGCCTGTGTGTTCTGGACACTTCCACCCCGTCAGAGCGCTGCCCCGGGGTGGAAGTGTCCCCCGACCGGGCCGAATGTTCTGATATTCATCATTAACTGGGTCTGAATATCCAGAGAGCAGAAAGTTCTACTGGGACCAGAACTACTAGTTATTATAACAACTATGAACAATAATGAACAACTAATGATCCTTCCAGCATCAAGCCCTCCTCGTATCTGGACCTCCGTCTGGACGATCCCACATAGAAGAAGGTTCTACAGTCAGTGTCGGGTCATCGACTGTATTTCATTCAGCAGAGTCCTGCTGCAGCTGCTCTCTGATCCTCAGGTGGGTCTGAGTCGGACCTCCACCCTCCAGTCAGCCTGTCTGTAGAGAACCGGACTCGTAGGCCTCCTCTGGACCCACCTTCACCGTCTGCAGTCTGGATGATGCACCTGGTCCGATTTTAATTGCTGAGCTCTAACTGGTGCCGGCTGAAGGATCCCTTCAGAACTTTTTAGGTTCTGTGGATCCAGACAGAGACACGATGCAGCACCAGAACCACACTAACGCACAGAAACACAAAACCACAAACCCGACCAGAACCCAGAACGCCTACACAGCTGGAGTGGACGCTGACAGACCGATCAGAACCAACTGGTTCCGTTAGTGAGACGTGTTCTGTGGACGTTTGGGCCCACGTTTCTTCCAGACCTCTGTCGTATTGTTTCTCTTCATTTCAGACGATCTGGTGGTTCTCCTCAGGGGTCCAGTCCTCCTCCTCTTCAGGGCCTGACAGCTAATGGGCCACAAACTCCTGATCAGGGTCTTTGTGGGGCTAATGGTGGACCCGTCTGCCCCCGTCCTGCCCCACAGCCGGGAACTAATGAGGCGCTTGGAGATTCAACACCGGCCCTCAGGACGACGAGAGGTCCTCATCAGGAGGAGGGCAGGAGGAGGGGGGCAGGAGGAGGGCTGGAGGAGGGGGGCAGGAGGAGGGAGCCACAGAGCAGCAGCTCATGAACAAGACAAAGGAGGTCCATCAGAACCCGGCAGAATGGTCCTGATCACCAGCAGCAGGTTCTGATCCATTCAAGGCCACTTTGTTCACATGATGCTGCTGTTCTAATGACAGAACCGGTCCAGGACTCGCTCCAACATCGATTCTGATGCATCGTTAGTTCTTATGTGTTTTTATAAAGACTCACACATCGGACCTGAAGCCCAGAACCACAGAACCGCAGAACCACAGAACCACAGAACTATCATCATCATCAGGATTTTTCACTTTCACGACTTGGATTTTAATGACTTTTACCCTGATTGCACGACGTCACTGTTATTGATTGACTGATTGATTGATTGATTGATGGATTGATTGATTGATTGATTGATAATGTGTCTGTGATAAACATCAACACCAACTCTGATGCATTTCTGCCTCCTGGTTTCAGTCAAAGCTGCTGCTGGCGTCAGCTGCTTCAGCTCAACCAAACTTTATTTAAACAAGACTTTACAAACGCTCCAGGTGCTTCACAGGTGAGTGACGGAGTGAAAGACGAGCAGGTGGGTTTAGCGTCTGACCTCCAGCGGAGCTACAAAACTGAACATAGAAGATAAATGAAGTGAACTCGACAGTATGACACCCAGCAAAGCCTTGTAGTGAAACAGTGTCATGAGGTCCAATCAACTAACCTCCGTGGAGTCAATCAGGATTTTTGTCTCTGATTTGTGCCGTCGTCAGCACCAGACAGGAGCTACATCATGCTTTAGTCACTGTGATGATCCAGCTTCAGACACGTCATGTCTCACGTGAAGCTTCACAGTCGGACCCGTGGCTGCTGATCACGGAGGACTGTTCATGCTAGCGGTCAGTTTGACTGAAACGTGCACATGTTCCTGTCAGGAGGACGCGTTGGGATGTTTTATGGAAGGAAGCTGGTATGAAATGCAGAGTTTTAAGAATTTGGGATCTTGCGGTTCTGTTCTGGTGAGCAGAGTGTTGTAGCCACAGCCTCCACGGTGGCTAATGACCTCCAGCTAGCGCTCACACAGTCAGTCCAGCACCACTGGCTTGTTTAGCGGCGTGGCTAACGTAGCTCAGGTCCATCAGAACGTCCACTCTGCTCTTTATAATGAAGAACTGATTATTGGTTAAGAAAAACGTTTAAAGTTCCCTAAGAACGTGGATGACAGCACCGCTACGGTACCGGATCAGTACAGCAGCAGCAAGAGGCCCATCGGCAGGATGTTACCATATATGGCATTCACCTGTTAAATATAAGGATGCAGTCAGCAGCTGGTTAGCTTAGCCTAGCTCGGCTAGTTGTTTCCTCCCAGTCTGGGCTTTGTGCTAAGCTAGCCAGCTACTAGCTTTTCATCCAACTGTCAGCCGGAAGCCAAATAAGTGTGTAAATAAAAACTCTTGCTTTGTTTTACTGCTGCAGGTTTAAACAGTTGTTATCGGACAGAACCTTGTTCAGGATTGTGGACATTGTAGAGCTGTGATGCTGCTGCAGGTGTTCTCTGTCTGGACACCTGTTGACCAGGTAGGTTTATACGCTCAGCTTCAGCTGGTTTTTGCCTTTGATGCTTCCCGCAGCAAAGCAAAACTGAAGATGAGATCTCCTTTATGTCACATTTACATCTCCTAGATATAAATGAGCCCTAATCGAGACTAAAGCGTTTTTTTCTTTTAGTGTTTCTTGAAGCCAGATAGTTTTAAATGACTTTAGTTTTGTGGCCCGTCTGTGAACAGCTGAGTGAACAGCTGAGTGAACAGCTGAGTGAACA
Source organism: Stegastes partitus (assembly GCF_000690725.1). Taxonomy (NCBI): domain Eukaryota; kingdom Metazoa; phylum Chordata; class Actinopteri; family Pomacentridae; genus Stegastes; species Stegastes partitus. Next base: position 258,183 of record NW_007579074.1, on the reverse strand, counting down.
TCCTCCCAGACTGCCGACTCCATCACTGCTACCAGGGGTTGGAGTTGAAAACTGGGCCACTGTCAGAATTTGGTAAAATAAAGCAGACGTTCACCCATTTAACAATTATATATTTGAAATTAGATTATAATAATTATCTCAACACACACAGATGATGTTAATTTCAGGCACTTGTATCAAAAGTAACACACGACGTGGTTCCTTTTCCAAGTTGATTGGACATTTCTTTACAGACAGCTGTGTAATGATATAATTATCCACATAACTGTGTGACTATTGTCAAACTGAAACAGCATTTTTCTCATTTAAACTCTATAAATCAGTGTAACATTAACATCTTGTCATCATGTCTTTACTCTGTGCACATCAGTTTCCAGTCGGCTTCGTCAAACAATGATGACAACAGTGATTGGTCAGTTGTTTGACGAGGCTGAGGACTGACCAATGGCTGTGAGTGCTGACCAATCAGATCCATAGGGGGCGTGTCTGGACGTGTTGGCGCTGAATTTGAAAGCCGTCCGTTACCGGAGACGTTAGCTGCGCTGCCGTCCTGTCTGGACAACGGGACTGCTGCGGAGTAGCTTCACCTCTACATTTAATTTCATCTTGACAGAAGCCACAGCAGACACATGAACCAGCCGCTGTTTGAGGTGAGTGTCTCAGCAGGTGAATGATGTTCTCAGTGTGTCCTACCAATGGACGGTCTGTAGCTAACGTTAGCATCCTCTGGTCACTGCTACCATCATGCTAGCTGTTGGTAGCAGATCGTCAGGGCGGGAGAGACATGTATGGAAATGTTAAAGACTGAAAGCTACAGATGGAAGCTTTGTGGCTTCTACAGAGCTGCCTGCCATGCTGTGTTGTTTTAGTGTCGCTGGGAGGTTCTGCTAACCCCCTCTGAGCCCAGAGAACCAAACTCAAAGCCCGGTCCACAGAAGGTTGTGTTCTGTCAGGTTCAGTAAGAGCTGGTCTGGTTGTGATCCCTTCATTTCATGTTTTATGTAGTATTATTGTTCAGACATATGATAATAATCACAATGAGTTAGATGGATAACAAAAGTCAGTGACATGACTTTATATGAATCATCCAAAAATAATTAAAGTAAGAAGAAAAATCATTAATGTAAGAAAACATTTGATGTTATGTGTGAGTCAGACCTCAGCTCAGTCACTGATGTGCTGCATCAAGTTCACATTTCTGACTTGTTTCCAGTAAAGAGGTCCCGTCTTTGTTCCTCCTCTTCTGCATGTCTCCCAGTTTAGAGGTAAACTGGAGCGTTGGTCCGCTGACAGAAGCCCTGCAGCAGGATGACGTGTGATTAACAACAACAGAGACGTAAATGAATGAGTGAGGACTGAATTGTGATCTATTAAACCTGTGTATGACTGTGGTGCCATGTTTGAAGAGGTGGAGGACCTGTTTCCTGTATCACTTCATTGTCCTGTAGCTTCATTTGGCTCAGCAGCAGCAGGTTTGGACTGGAAATGCATTAAACCTTTGCATTTCCAGTTATCTGCTGCTGAGACAATCAAATGAAGCCATAGAAAGAATAAACTGGAACAGTATCCCACTGAGCAAAGACCCAGTGACGTCTTGTCTTAGTCGTTGTTGGACGTCCAGTGTTGGTCACATGCAGGTCCAGACTAACGCCAGGAGACGTCTCTTCCCGTCGTCTACCCAACGTCTAGCACTGACGTCCACAGACCTCTATGTGGTCATTATGGACGTCTTTTCCACGTCACATTTAATCTCAGACCACGCACAGAACCATGAGACGTCCATCACGACCACATTTGGACTACATTCAGCCTTTACATAGAGGTCTGTGGACGTCTGTGCTAGACGTTGGGTAGACGACGGGAAAAGACGTCTCCTGGCGTTAGTCTGGACCTGCATGTGACCAAGACTGGACGTCACTGGGACGTGTCTTTGCTCAGCGTACCTGACTTAACAGCAACGGCTGAGTAGATGGACTGAATTTTAATTTTTGTCTTTAATTTATTGTTTTTGTATCTTATTTATTTAGTTTCTATTTTTGTATTGTGTTTTAATGTTTAAAAACGCGTACATGCTTGTTACCCACATGCTAGTTGTGTTCTGATACACCATTAGTGTTACTCAAAGTGTTAAACATTTACATTGTGAGTGTTGTTTTTACAGTTAATTCTAATTACTACAGATAATTAATCTTTAAATTACATTCTCAATTTGTTCTTGAAGTTCTTAAATATGGCTCAGATATTATTCTCATCAGTGGCTTCGGTAAGACATTTAGGAGAAACAATCAAGACACAGAAGAGACATAGGACACAATAATAAGATCTCTTTTAGGGCTCATACTTCTCAGATTCACATTCATCTCATTCTTCTCCTTTTAAATAATCAAGATATAACTGAGATCAGGGCAGACAGCGATGAGATCTCCTCTGTTTATGCCACTTCTCAAGTGTTGCTCAAATAGTCAACCTCCTTTGTCTTCGTGGTGTCTTCTCTCGTCTTGTCTTACCTCTTGCTCCTAAGGGACCTTTAGGAGAAGTAATTCAGAAACAAATGACCACAGAATGATCGAATATGAGAACCTCAAACTGATCTCAAGACACGAGATTGAACAGCAGATGAGCAACACATTTTTTCTATGGGTTCGTAGAGGGCTGCAGGTGGATCAGTGGTTTAGCATCGTGGCCTCACAGCTAGAAGGTCGCTGGTTGGCGTCCCGGTGAGGACACCCGGGATCTTCCTGCGTGGAGTCTCCATGTTCTCCCCGTGCAGCGTGGGTTCTCTCCGGGTTCTCCGGCTTCCTCCCACAGTCCAGAAACATGCTGAGGTTAATTGGTGATTGTAAATTGTCCGTAGGTGTGAATGTGAGTGTGCTTGGTTGTCTGTCTCTAAGTGTAGCCCTGTGATAGACTGGTTACCTGTCCAGGTGAACCTGCCTTCACCCTGAGTCAGCTGGGATAGGCTCCGCCCCCCATGACCCTGGTGAGGATGAAGGTATAGAGATGATGGATGGATGTGTAGAGATTCAGGAACAGCGTCACCATCATGAACTCAGTTGTCAAACCTGTGATAACAACCTCCAGCCTGGTTCTTTGGTTGTTCCTGGTTGAGCTCCTCCAGCCTCTCGGCTCACATCATCATCACCTCACACCAGCTGAGATTATCGGATCTGTCTGGTGCTGCTCATCACAACAGCTGTCTAATTTCATCAAAAAGTGTTTTTGTATTCAGCGACTAGAAGCTCCGTCTGGATGTTTCTGCTTCTTCTCTCCTCCAAAGTGTCGTTTCTCCCGATTGGTCACGGCAGATAATGGAGATAATTAAAGTGGGGAGAAGCTCGGCATCGCGCTGCTCCATCTGACGGAGGCAGACGGCCTGTAGAGCAGATATTTATGATGAATAGACTGGAGATAAAGAGTTGTAAAGCGCCTCATGTAGAGCTGGAAATGAGAGTGGATCTGATCTAACCTCCCATCGTGGCTCCCGACTATCAACAAATCACTTCATGATGTTCCACAACATGACCGATGAGCAAAATCCTCTTTCTCAAGCTGCAGAAAGTGGTTTTTAAAGAGGCGACACGCTGCTGGGTGTAAAAGACAGACTTCTCAATATTGAACAAAGCTTCAGACTAAAAGAAACACGTGTGAACCCAGAGGTCCATCTGAACCGGTTCTGGTTTAACTGTCAACACGGAGCAGAATGAACATCATCACTGACTGAACTCCACCTGGTGGGATTTGGTTGAAAGCTCCAGAACGAGCAGCTCAATAGACCTGGAGGGGAGGTTCAGTCTAGGACTGGGTTTAGCGGCGCCATCGACCCGTTCTCTGAGCTCAACAACACAATCAGGACCAATCAAAGCAGGAAAAACCCAAAGTCGGGCTGAAGTCAGAGTTTTTATTAAACAGGGAAACAGACAAAAGATTATAAACGGATCAAGTAAAGCAGACAAACAGGTTTTCATTCATATCATACAAAGGTGACGTTTGATTCCTGACAGTTCAGCGTATGAAAAGTTCTGAACCAGAACCAGAACCAGCTCATCACAAACTGTTTCAATGTGATCAGTAAAGCTGCAAAATGTGGAGCAAATGAAAGGAAGCGTGGTCCAGAACCACCAGAACACAGTTTGTTCTGTCTCAGATGAACTGTCTGATGTTTGGACCTCCAGCTGCACAAACATCTGGCTCACTGCTTGGTCTTCACTGTAACATCTGGCAGGAACATTACTGAGAAGGTTCTGGTGTTGTTGTCTTGTGTTTAATTTGTGGTACTGAAGTGGTTCTGAGGTGCATTTTGCATTTCTAGGAGTTAAACTTTAAATTCTTGACCTAACGTCGTATCGGTGTGGTTCTCCTACTCTACAGAGACTCTACCTTCTAGAACATTAACAGACGGTTCTGGTTCCCCTGAAAGCTCGTTTCTCTTCAGCTGCTGCTCCATCACTCCTCACGCGCTCATTAATTGTTTAAGCTAATTGAGAGACGATCCTGCGGCTGTCGGGTCCGTTTGGGTTTGAAAGTAAAGGTTTGGGCTGTTTCAGAACTTCATCTATTATCTACTGGCTGAACCTGTGGTGTTGGAACATGTGGTCCCAGTAGAACCTGTGGTGTTGGAACATGTGGTCCC
>NW_007579074.1:249551-253453 GCF_000690725.1 Stegastes partitus | reverse complement strand
GTAGAACAAGGTCTGGTTCCTGCTTCAGGAACCAGCTCATCGGTGCTGCTGCTGATCTCAGGTAACCGTTCATGTTGAAACCATCCAACACCAGGAAGGTACCGGTTCTGTTTCTGTATCCCTGTGGTGGACTATTGTGTAGATGATGAGCATCAGTCATGTGACCAGTCCAGCTCTAGAAGGCTTCCAGACAGTCTGGACGTCAGCCTTCAGCAGGTCAGAAGAAACCATGAGGACCTTTGGTAAAGCAAACACCTCTAGCAGGTTTACAGGTGGAGGAACTCCAGCAGGTTAAAGCCGATGACAGAAGAAGCACCTCCAGCTGGAAAACATGGTTCTGATCCAGTATTTCTGGACTTTATTAACCTATGGCGCCAGGTTGGGCAAAGCTGTCAGTGAGTGTGTCGACACGGACATGAGCTGCAGACTCAGGCTGGTTCTGGTCCTACTGCAGGCGGCTGTGATGTTTCTACTGAGATCTTTGAAAACATTGTTTAATGTTCTTTGAATGCGTTCTTCATGTCGCTGCAGTAAAACCCAGGAAGCAGAACCATCCCGTCACACTGAGGCTACGATACTGACGTGTACGTCCAGGACTCAGGACGTGATGTTTACATGCTCAAACACTAGAACCTGATCAGAACCGCGACGCTCGTGTGAACACACTCAGGACCTGCATCAGTAACGGTTTGGATAAGGAGGCAGCGCCCCGATCGGACTCTTCAGGTTCAGTGTTCGTCTGTGTGTCGGCGTAGAAAAGTCTCACATGCTCCGGTATGAAGGTGGCGTTTAGCGTGAAGGTGGTGAACCGAGGAAGAGGAGGAGTGAAGAGCAGGTGCTCTGATTCTGTCATCGACAAGTTGAAAAATAAAAAGCTCCTCCCCCAGGTCCGGTTATTGCAGAAGAGGAGTTCAGTTTAAGACAGCGCTCGTAGAAAAAGGAGTTTGTTAAGCCCAGGTGTTGTGTTCAGGTGCTCTGTTCATCAGAGCTCTGCTGTGTTCACTTAGTTCAGGTGGACACTCCTCCGTCGGCCAAACAAACAAACAAACAAACAAACCAACATCTCTCCAGCTTCTTCTCCTCCTCCATCCTCACCAACATGCTGACGGACAGACAGGAGCGTCCAATCAGGAGCCAGGGTTTGGATCACATGCCCGTGGAGGACAGTCCCAGCCCGGCGGCCTTGCTCATGCAGGGTAACCCCTGAGCTCCGGCTTTAGGGAAGTCATGAGCCACCACGCGGCCGTTCTCGCCGCCGAGCGCCGACGGTCCTCCTCCCAAACCGCCCGCCGCCATTCCCCCGCCGGCGACCGCTATCCCACCGAGGGTGGTGCTCATCATGGCGGCGTCGATGAGCTCCTGCAGGACAGAGGGAGGAGAAACGTTGAGCAGTGGTGAGGACACAGCCAGGTCCATGCTGAGGGCTGAACCTCCTGAAGACCACCAGAGGGTCACAAACAGGCGCTCTGGGTTCACTGAACTGTCTGAAGCCCAAAAGCATCATCTAGAAAGAAAAAGGTCTAAAAATCACTGACATGACTCCATGTTTCAGCTGTAGAGTCATGATGTAGTCAGAGTCAGTAACGACAGAGAAAACCCCCAAAACTAGACTCTGGTAGTCCATCAGAAACCTGAACATCTTTCTACAGCTGATGAGCGGAGAGGAGAACTCTGGAGACATGGAGACAGTTCACCATGTGCAGGATCAGGAGACGGCAGCAGCTCCAGGGTGTAACATCTGGAACCATGATGGACATTTCCTCCCAAATTCTTCATTCAACTATTCGACCAAACAAGCCGAAATGTTGATGGAATATTTCGACATGTGTCATTAGAGCCACACACGCTAACCTCATGGTGGCGCTAGAACACCAGTCGGCTCATTAGCTGTGAACGTCCGATTTATTCAGTAGCTGCCATCTATAACAACAAACAGAAAACCAGTGGGTAACATCAGTGAACTGGGATCAGTTTCCAAACCAACACGTGTTGTTATTGACAGTTTGCATCTAGTTTCATTTTGACCAATGAAGCAGCGACATGAAGACTCACTGAAGGAAACCCCGACGCAGCGCCTTCAAAGGCCTACAAGCAGATTTATTTGTTCAGCCGACATGAAAGCGGTGATAAAACGTTGATCACGCTGGATGTAGAAATAAGCGCTGTGACCAAGCAGAGCGCCGTCGATGCAGACGGCAGCGCTACGTCCACAGACTTTAATAGAGTCGTCTCTGCAGCAGGAACAGTAGCGCTCTGTCCCAGCTCCCAGAAAAACTAATGATGTGGATCCAGAGTTAATATCCTGTATCGGGCCTCTGAGGCTCCCACGCTCCCTCGCCGCTCGCTGCCGAGCATCGACAGTCGTCAGGCAGATTGGTACAAATAAATCCCAGGTTTATTCATTTACTCAAACCCCTCGGAGCGAGCAGCCCAGCAACAAACACCGAGTCCCATCTGCCTCCACGACAGGAAGCTACCAGCTTACAACCCGGCTCTGAATAAAACCAGCAGCATGCGTCGCTCCGGCCTGCCGACGGTAACCAGCACCCGGCCGGCTACGATCAACCGAGAGCAGGACGTCTGTGTGTTCATCTGAACATCAGCCCTGTTCATGGCCTTTCCCCAAAACACCAGTTTAATGTCAGCATACATGGAAGGGCATAAAACAACCAAAGTGTGACGTAAAGCGACAACACAAAGACAAAACCACTGAGAGGTGAGATGCAAAACAACTACTGACACAAGCCGACAAAAAGAGACGCAGCTCGGCCAAAACGTGAAACAGAACAACCACCAAACGGCGTCAAATAACGAACACGTGGCTCATATAAACCAACCAGCGTTTTGCTTTGAATTTCACCTCGTTGATACGTCGGCAGTGTTTCTACGCCGACGTGAAACGATGGGAGTGATGGAGGGTGGACACGCTGCTGCTGACCAGCGTCTCAGTGCTGCAGCAGAGACCAGGTGAAGGAGCTTCAGGACACACCTGTGTGCACTAGAACACCTCTCGGCCCGTTTCACATGTTAGCTCTTTGTTTCCATTTAGCAACAGGTATAAACAAAGCGTTGGCTGTCGGTCTGTGCTGGTGGTCGGCGGTGGGTCTGATCAGCAGCCTCCAGGTTACAGCAGAACACTGTAACATTCATGGCAGCAGGATGAATAATGCATGAGAGCTGATTTCTGTATCGATGACTGTCGATAGGTGAACAGCAGCTCTGCTCCTCCGTCTGCTGCCTGATGAAACCCTCCACCAGGCTTGTGTCAGCGCTGCCTTCAGCACATGTGAAGGGAATAACAAGAGTCCACCAGAGAGCACACAGTGGCTCTAATGACTTGTTTGTTCCTTCTGAGCAGCCCATCAAAGTCTCAGCAGAAACCAGCTCGCTCTGTAATGAGGCGGCCACAGTTTCATCACATTAAGACGCCGGCGATGAAGAGGCGCTCGAGACCCGAGTGGCAGATAATCAGCTGATGTGCTTTAAAAAGGCAGTAATGCTGGAGCTCCTGCCCTGGAGCTCAGGGAGAGGAGACGCTTCACAACATCCACGCACCATCCAGCACAGTTCTACCAAGTTGAACAAATGAATGCAGCTGAGAATGTCTGGATCCTGTGTCAAACATCAGACCAGTTCTGATCAGCACCAGCACAGACCTGGTCCACCTCCACTGTCACTCTGAAGACAGAAAACTGCTTCTATCGCTGAGGATGCTGCTGTTGAGTAGCTTCCTTATTCAATAATGAATTAATTGATACCAGGAGGGTCGGCGTCATCACAGTCAAAGATCCATCCATCACTGTGCTTTAAGAACACTGACCCAGTAGATCTGGACCAAACCATCAGCTCTGGTTGGAGGTCCTGAACCTCCTCAGAGTCTCTGTCATGGTCCCGTTGCTGCT
>NW_007579074.1:226558-247956 GCF_000690725.1 Stegastes partitus | reverse complement strand
TACTTTAATAATTCCTTATTTATATTATTTATATTTCTCATATATCCACAGTGTTATATGTATATTACATTATTATATATTTATTCTACCCTTTGGCTAACTGTACATACGTCTTACTGGCTCCTTTTGTAAATACATGTATATGTTCTTATTTGTCTTTTTGTACTTTTACTTTTGTACTTCTGCACCACTGGAGTTGTCTTTTAGTTTCGCTGTACCTTGTGTATGATGACAATACATTTAAAAAATTAAAAAAAGCACTCTGTTCTATTCTATGTTTTTGCAAAACAAGAAGTTCAACAAAGTCCACTTTTAGTTTGGTTTTTATTTATGAGTCATCACAAACACTGATGCTGTGCTAATGTTAGTCTCAGTGAGAAACCACATTTATCTCTCAGCTCCAGCTGCTTTTGAAATGTTTCCATGAATTCATTGCTGTAACTGTTTGGGATTAACAATCCATTGGCTTTTAACTTGATTATTTATTTAAATGGGTAACTTTTAGCATCTGCTCCGTTCATTTTCCATCAGTTTTAACCGATGGCTAGCTATTAGCCGTCTGCTAGCTATTAGCCGTAGCATTTGCTCCATCATTTTATTATTTTTCTTTGTTGTATAATTGCTGTTTTCTCATCGCTGTCAGCACTCATTCCACCTGTTTACCTCTTCCTGTTAACTATTTTTATTTCGTCTATTTGACTCTTTATTCGTGAGCTTTAGCTACCGCATGCAGCGATTTGCTAGCTACCATCAGACGTCTAATGCAACCACCTGACCTGTAAAAATGTTTATTCATCGTCTTTAGCATCTATTAGCTCATTGAACTGTTGGTTCTTTATTTTGTAGCATGTCTTCATCCTGTATCAGTGCTTTAAGCTCAGCGTTCAAACCTTCCTGCTGCATGTTCGGTCCATTTAAAGGTCCAGATGGGGTTTAACCTGCGGACCAAAACCAGGAAAAGCTCAAACTCCTAACCCGTCTCAGCTCCATGAACATCAGCTGCATCGTGGGAAATGTAGTGTTTTGTTTTGGTGCTTCAGCCACAATAGGGACCAAACGTCTTGTTTTATGGAACATTATATATATACATGTGTTCCTCTGACTTCCTGCACTGCTGCCTCCAGCTGCAGCCTCTGACGCTCCGTGTTGGTCGCATGCAGCGTCATGCAGAAGAATGCAAACAGAAGGAGGCAAAACAAAGAAGTTCTCTTGTCTAGAAAGCCTTTAAACATTTGTTTCACAGGTTCTCCACAGCAGCCTGGCTCAGTCGCTTCGGTTTTACGCTGCTATCTCTGAAAACATTCCTGGGGATCTGATTGGCCGCTGAGCTCTGAGTGCGCATGACATCAGTGGCTCCGTGTTCTTCGGTCACATGCATGTCGTAGCTTTGGAGGCCGGGACTTTGTCATCCACTAGCATGCAGTCGGTTCAAAACACACAGCAGGAAACAGCACTGGCAGTGGGCGGGGCTTCGCGTCAACAGGAAGGGCTGTGAGCCTATCGGGGGGCTTTCCTCTCCACACTGTCACGTTCACCTCGGCCAATCGCAGCAGAGGACACTTCAACGTCAGACTGAAGTCAGCCGAGCCGGGTTCAACGTGGCAGAGCTAAAATAAACGCATCATGATCCTCTACATGGCAAGAATCGGTTGTTTTCTACAAGACTATATGCTTCTTTTTTTTAACCTAATAGAGTCTTAATTTGGTAAAACAACGTCCTGTAGCTGTAAGAGCCCGGTCGGCCCGGTCGGCCCGATCGGCCCGGTCGGTCCGGTTGGCTCGGTCGGTCCGGTCGGTCAGCTGTTATGTAATCGTCGCAGCTCGTTTCTATGGTGGCAGTCGGTAGTAGTGTCAATAAAATGTACAATAAAGTGAAGATTCAGTGGAACTGTTGGTTTTTCTTCCTCTGGACTCTGACACGTGAGAGATGATTAGTTCTGTTCAATAACTCTGCTCTTATCTCAGCGCTCAGCCAGAGGACGGGTCGGGTCGGGTGTTCTGTTGCACAGGAAGCAGCTGTCATGGTTGGTTCTGCTCTTTCATTAGCTGAAGAACAAACCAGAGACGAGGACCGATGTAGTCTGACCTGAACATTATTTTAATATGTTGGTATGTTAAACCATCAGAACCAGAATCCACCAGAACCAAACCTCTACAGCAGAATTCTCTCATGCTTATGAGAAGTCGCGTATGTTCCTGAAGAGCTTCGCACATAAAGACGTGTTTGTTTTGGTTCTTTCTGTTCTGCTTTGGTCTTCAAACCAGTGAAGCTTTATTTAAAAACATCTTAAATCTCAAACAGTCGCTGTTGTTTCCTGTAAAACAGAAATAAAAGGCGGTTCGCTTTAGGTTGTATTTGACTGGAAGTTCGGCTCCAGTGGTATTAATGTGAGGAAGCCACTGAGCCTGAGCCAGTCGTCCTCCTGTACGCTCACCACTCGCTCTGTGTTCAGCCTGAACATAGCAACCATGTGGCACCTTTATTGTACATTTCAGAGCCAACACGGTTTTATTGCACCTTCTGTTGTTCACAGGTTTCCTCGTCTATCCTGAATATAACATGTGATCTACTGGAGACCTTTAATTACTCCGAGAAGAATAAAATACGCAGCAGTTTAGAAAAGTCTTATATGGAGAGATGTGAAACGGTCTCTAAGAGCTTCACCAGCTGCTTATTTATGAAGCCGTGTTCTGGGTGATGCTGATGGTGCTGATCATCGATCCGCTGAGGAGCGTTTAGGACGAACCCGGTTCTGTTCGGGGCTCAGTGTCACCGGCGAGGTTTCAGTCTGACGCTGAAGCCGCCGTTGGTCGACAGACTGATGAACATTCTCCCCGTTTGTTAGTGACGGTCGGCTGCTCGGCGAGCTCAGAGGAAACAGGAGGTACGTGACAGATTGGAGACAAAAGAGTGGGAAGCAGAGGGAGGAGGGAAGCTGTGGTCAGCGGCGCCGAGTCCATCAGCGCTGGTCAGCAGCCAGAAACAGAGAGACGGCAGAGACACGAGGACGCCGTCTGGAAAATCTGACATTTTACTAAATCTGATGTGTGCGGGGCTTCTCCTCCAGCTCCGTTTGTCAGTCGCCTCTTTCTTTAACTCAGAAACAGTGTTTTGGTGCCGCCCAGGAGGACCGAGTGTCCACCTGAAGGCCGTCACGATTCACGGCCACAAACGGAAAAGTAAAAAGTCAGATTTTTCCCGAGTCTGTCTGTCTGCGGCTGCTTCCGGCCGACTGTGCTGACCGCAGATTATTCTGCAGAACAGAAGGAAGCTGAGCAGAGAAAAGCCTCTGATGGATTCCTGATCTGGAGACACCAGAACCCCTTATCTCCAAAAAAGTCTGCTTTGTCAGAGGCGAGTGAAGCCCGGCGCCGCCGCTCATCAATTTGCATAAATTTGTCTTTGAAGCAAGTTTAAAAAAAAAAAAAAAAAAGCGCTCAGCACATTGCTCTGTGGACGTGCAGATTGGAGTCGAGGGGTTTCTGCTGCCATCAGAACTCTGGGACGGGTTTAATTGATTCAACCTTCAGTTCTGCAGGACGGTGGGCCGAGCAGCAGCGATACACTCTGAAAACAGAACCGACCGAGTCACACGTCTGAACGTGGTGTACATGTTGGACATGGAGCTACAGCTGCAGCCGGTTGGTTCAGAACAGAAACCTGCTTCAGTTCTTCACTAACAGGTGGGTTCAGGCTGTTGGTTCTTTCTAAACGAAGCGAAAACCAGCAGAACCCGACAGGAAGACGATAAAACAGCGACTCATCAGGAGAAAGCTGAAGAAGCTGAAGCTCGTTTACCTTCGTGTGAACTCGTTAGGCAGGGTTTAGTCCGACCCTGAGGTCTAGAAAAACCTTCACTCTGCATCAACTTTTAAAGGAGCAGCAGATCTTCCTCATGAACCTCCTGGATCGTCCCTCCTCAGAGGCCACATCCACACGAATACGCTGTCAGACGTAAACCATGTTTGGGTCGTGTCTTCATGAGCTGATCCACATCCTGGAACATCTTAGAGACCAAACAGCTCATCATAACGCACCACATGACCGTCATCCATGGTCCATGTCCGGTTCTGGTTTCGTGTGGTCGTGTGACAGGACGGATCCGGGAGGACTCGTAGGGACTGGCTGGACCCGGTCACTGTTTTCCTGAAGTCTCTACAGCGGTGTAGACGTGGGCATTAAGCTCAGCCTACGTCGGGTTTTCAGAATGGAAACGTAGATGAAACCATACGTCATCATCGGTTCCACCTCCCTGCCTGGACCAGGAGCAGCCAGTTAGTCCTCCTCCAGCCCGCGTCCTGCTCACATCTCCTGCCTGTGGGGAGGCGGTGCTGCCCGGTCCAGGAGCCTTCTTCTCCCTGCCTGATTGTGACGTGCTCACATTGACACTAATCCACCTTTCTGCTGGTTGTCCTTCAGCATCACCACATCAGGAACCTTCCAGCTGCAGTCCTCTGACAGCGTGTCGGTGTGGAACCACCAACAGCAGGAACAGCTGAACCAACCAACCAGCTGCCGGCTGTAGTCCAATCCTCTCATCTACCACTGGTCACAGACGCCGTAAAAACCCGTATTGATCAGTATGATTGTTAATAGATGGTCCTTTAGACGTGATCAAAGTGGATCAGATAGAATGGGACAGCACCAGCCTGACAGGAGGAGGTGCTGCCAGAGACGGTGACGTCGGTGGAACTGCTTCACCTCGGAGGGTGATTGGAGCGTAAAGGTCTTTCAGAGTGTACCTGCTGGGGTCTGACGGAGGACGGGGCAGGTGGGGGGCAGGTGGGGGCAGGTGGGGGGTAAAACCAACACATGACCTTGGCGGAGGCCGGGCGACCTCCAGAACTGACCTTTCTGCCGGAGTCCTTGTGTCCACACTCCCCCTTGTCATACCACCACTTGTTTTTCAACTTGTCTAAGACGGCTTGTTCATTGAGCTTCAGTACTGCTAGGTTTACTGGGATTCTTCAGAGGAGGGGGTGGGGGGTGGGAATAACATAAATAACATTATGCACCTCCATGTTATCTTATGTTATTGTTCAGCTGCTGCAGCGGCGGCAGCAGCCGCTTTACTAAAGAGGCGTCAGCAGCAGAGACGCTGCTACAGAGAACAGCTCAACAAAAACAACAGAAACAACCCAAAACAGGCACAAACACACAGAAAAAGTCTATTTGGAAAATGTCAGCGTCAAAGTGATATGCGTTAATACTCCATCTAGCCTGCGTCGGCCTGACTCCCTACGTGCGAGATGTGTATTACTATATCACTTTGGGTAACCGGCAAGAGCTGCAGCACTCCGGATCTGAGCAACGGGGCTTCGTACAGAACCAGGAAGCCAGCCGTGAGAGGACCGGGTCAGAGCTTCAGGTTTTAGGGTTTGGACTGAAGGACGTCCGTCATTTAGCAGCCGACCAATCCAGCAGGGCATCCACTGGACGGAACCGCTGGTGTGCATGGAGTCAGTTCCACACAGACCTGGTTCCTCTGATCTAGTTCCTAACATCACAACCTCATCGAGGACCTCGTCTGGTCCGTCACATTCAGCTTCATCGCTGTGATGAGCACGTGTTACTCATGTACTTCTATCGTGAGCGATGTCTGGCACAAGTCCTTCAGGACTCATAACGCCTCGACTTCAGTCTGGGATGAACAACTGCTCCAAATAACAATAAATACCAGGAGCCCGTTAACAGGGCAGCCGGCTGTAATGTTGTGTAAACGTGTTCGTCATTACCTTTAACTGGTCGTTAAAGATGGTTTATAATGTGGACGTTGTTTAGCTTCTGTCCTCGTTACAGTCGACATTAATATTTAATCTGTGATTTTACCAGATATTAGCTCTAATTTAACAAAACAGACAAATTCTATAAAATCTAATTCTTAATATGTAAAATCTGTTTCTAATCCAGACTGTCTCAGTGTTTGTAAAAACACAGATTTCTGCCTGTTTAGATTTTTTTCCAGCAGTGAACATGTAAATTATAGATTTATTATTGTGTTATTGTCTTGTAATAGTGTTGGACTGCTGTGACCTTGTTGTGGTTGGTTAATATGTAAATGACCAGTTTGTGTTATTTGTATTTTAATCAAAGAGAGAAACAGCAGATTGGTGTAAAACCTTCCGTTAAAGCCGTCAACATGCTAACAGGCTAACATGCTAATATGCTAACATGCTAACATGCTAAGAGGCTACATCTGAGCCGCTGCTCTGACTCCAGCTTTTGTTTTCAGGCCTTTTGAACTCGTCCATCCTTGTCTATCTTGCAGGTTAATTTGAAGCTGGCTGCACGTTGCTGCCTTTCAGCGACGCCTCGGTTCTGGCGGTCATTAACTCCTTGTCCAGTGAAGGCCCTGAGGACCGGTGGCGCGCCACCCGGAGGTGCTGGCTGCTGCCGGAGTGCTTGCGGTGCTGCTGCTGCTGCTGCGTTGTTGCCGGTTACCCCGGTGTGCCATTGCCTTGGTTACCCGTCGGGGTCACGGTGATCTGACCTTGGAGTCCCCTCCCCCGGTGCCGCACTCGCCCTTGTCATACCACCATCTGTTTTTCAATTTGTCCAACAGGCCCTGCTCGTTCAGTTTTAACACTGCCAAGTTAACAGGGTTTCTACGGGACGATAGCAACAACAAGGCGTGTTAAAGAGCAGACGGGCGTCACAGTGAACACAGTAACATGGTGGAGGTGATGGATGGAGGCTGGAGCTGCTCTTCAGCCCTCACAGGTCCGTCCAGGCAGATCAGTTTGGACGACTGCAGCTGGACTGGGTTACAGGACCGAACCAGGGGTCTGGGTCACGCTTCACCACAACAGCACCGTCTGCTCAGGACTTCTGCTGGCAGCGTTCAGGTGATGCAGGACTGAATAACGTCCAGATAAATGTCCTGTGGTTGAGTAAACTGTGAGCTCACACTGTGACTGTACGTCATCCAGTATCACCAGAGCTCCATCTGAACCTGATGCTAACGGTACCAGAACAGAATGGACCCACTGGACACCAGCTGCATGTCATCAGCTTTGTTAGCTTGAAGTGTCTCGTTATAAAAAGCTACTGAAGCAGCACGATTCAGATCAACAGTCTCATTCTCCTGATGTGGTTTCTGACCTTCTCTGGACTACAAAGGATCACTCAGTTAGAGCCAAGATGATTCAACCTAAACTCAGACTTTCAGGGCTTTATGTGACCAGCAGGTCTCTCCTGGTCGGAAACGACATGAACAAGTGACAACAGACTGGAAGACGTCGTGTTGGAGATGTCACGCTGGTGATGGTGAAGCCTGCAGCTCGCTGCCACGTTTGTGCTTGTTGTTGGTCTCATGTGGTCCTGCTGTGTCTCTTTGAGGCTGTGTTGTGTCTCGGTGCTCCTCTCGGTGTCTCCAGGTCTTTGCGGTCGAAGCTTCTGGTCTTCAGGTCCTCCACAGATCCAGGTCTGGACCGTTGGTTTTCTCTTCATCGTTTCTTCTCCACTCTGTCTGCACAGTTCAGATCTTCTGCAGCCCTTTGAGATGTTCCACAGTGTGGAGCTCCTGGACCTGAACAACTGTTGGCCGGAGGTCCTCGTTCGACTCTTTGGTTTCAGCCTTGACTTGTAGCTGACCAGCAGCTGCTGCACCAGCTGTCCTCTCTCTAAGTGCTCTAGAACATGTTCACCAGGACGCTGGAGAAGCTGCATGTTGTCACGTATCTGTGACCGTTTCATCTCCAGCATGATGTCTGCTGTCACTCGTTCACGTGTCTTCCAGCCACAACACACCTGCCGGTCAAATCAAACTTGCTGTAGATCCTCATCTGGAGCTTAGCTGTCGTGTCCAGATACATGCCGGTGCTGCTCGGATCGACCAGGACGTCAGTAACAAGCCTGACTGAAGAGTCAAAGCTTAAATACAATCAATGCATATAAAACACATAAAGCAGAGCCAGAGAACACCTGGAGTCCAGGTCAGTGAGCAGACGGTCCCACTGGTGGGAGGTAGAGCAGAGTCCAGCTGCAGCACAAAGGTGAGCTCATCCAAACTCCAGCTGCCTGTGAGACCAACAGCGTTTGTTCTGCTGTGGGCTGAAAAGCAGCAGAATGGATCCTGGTTCTGACGACTGCAGGTCGAACCTTCAATCGACAAGTAGAGGAGGAACAACAGTCACGTGTTCAGACGTTGGAGCTAAAGATGAGTGAGGATTTGCATAAAAACGTCGGCTGTTGTTCCCCTTCACAGACCAGTGATGGTCAGAAGGTAGCTGATGTTGCTATGGCAATGGCTAATCAATACCATGATCAATGGGCAGTCAGCTGTTTGGAAGGACGGGCCATGTGATGGGAGCAGCAGAAGAGTTTTGTTCTAAAACTGCACAGGAGAGAAGTCGTGACAGAAACAACACAGGCCCGGCGTTTCCAGGACCTGGAGGATCCACAGAGGGAACCAGTTACCAGCTGTCACTGGAACCAGTGATGAAAACATGAACCTGCTCCTGGATCATCCAACCCAGTCTCAGCAGGTTGATCTATTCAGTGTGCTATTCTGTATGGTGGGATGTCCGTCTGGGCGCTACGACTCTGATCCCTTCATCAGAGGAACCCAACACGTCTACACTGGTGGAAGTCAACTCATGTGCTGTGCTAACATGTTGTGTTTCTAATCATGAGTAAGACAAGCTGTCAACACCGCGGCAGTGTTTTACACTTTACACCTGCAGCTGACTGAAGACAGACTCCAACACAGGTTCAGACTTCTGATGCTCATCAGCGCTATCAGGTAGTAATCAATCACACCTGAAGGTCTTAACATGCCGATACAGGTGCCTACGAACGTGGACGGGTCACGCTAGCTGACTGGTTTCATTCACCGCCGTGTTGTCGGGCTGCTGTTGTTGAAGTCTGGAAGATAAGAGCTCTGGTTGGAGGTCCTGAACCTCCTCAGAGTCTCTGCCATGGTCCCGTCGCTGCTAAAGTCTGGCTGAAGCTAGTCGTCTGAGTGTCGCCTCCTCTGGTCTCTACAGGATTAAACAGGAAGAGGCTCCACCTGGTGGAACAACCAGGTACTACAGCTGGTCTATGGTACATGTACTGACATGTCTGTCCTCTATCGTCAACACATCCTCACCTCCCCTATAACAAAGCTCAGGAAGCTGCAGGCATCTGCTCTGCTTCATGGTCCATGTCTGTAAACACAAAGAACATGTTTGACCACTGTTCACTGTGTAGCAAATAGACTTCATGGAAAAACCTCTGCAGATGATACACAGAGACGTTTAAGGAGGTTTAAGCCACTTAAAGTGGTTTGACATCTGACCATTGAAGTGTGAAGGTCGAGAAGGTTTGTTACTAATTACTGATTAAATCTGGGGGGGTAAGACAATGTTATGGGTTCATACCGTAGCGGCCAGAGAAGAAGAGAAGATAGTGGACATACATCAGCTCATGGTGGCAGCAGAGAGCATTGTGGGAGTTCAGCAGCACCGGGACCATGACAGAGACTCTGAGGAGGTTCAGGACCTCCAACCAGAGCTGATGGGTTCCAGATGAGTCTACTAAGACGAAGTAGCTGAGCTGGTTCTGTGGTACATGTGTAATGAGTAATGACCACCACACTGAGTATATCTGATGATCAGTGACTGAGCGACAGGTCTGTTGGTACAGAACGCTGTGAAGTCCACTTCAGTCAGATTGACTCAGAACTGCAGGAGTTGAGCCGCGGTGCTGCACAGTTATAAACAGCTGAAGGTTGGGTCCATAGACGAGGTCGGGTCAGAGCTGGGTTAGTAGGACAGCAGCTGAGCAGCTTTAAAGGCCCGTCAGCAGGAAAGAGCTGTGACTTCATGTTTCAGGCTGAATGTCTGATGATCAGCTGATCTAACGTCCAGGCTGGGAGTCAGCAGCATAGAGGTGTAACATCTGGACATAGACTGGACATCAGGACGCCACCCAGTGGTTGGTCAATGGCTGCTTAAAGCCTCCAGAGAGACCATCTTCTCTGATTGTCCTCTAAACAGAACCTTCATTCACTACATGGACATCATGTGTGAAGGGAAGCTACAGACCATAAACTCATCAGGAAACCGTTACCTGAGGGAACAGCCGCCCCCTGCTGGCCACCAGTGTGCACCAGTCTGGGCTGGATTATCTCACCTGGACTAGAAGGGAAGCCCTACTCTGACATCCAAACAGGGCCTCCTGCTGGCTCTAGTCCCAGGTCTGACTAGACGCTGTCATTTTGGAACAAGACTCTCCAGATGGTGGGTTGAAGCAGAAACAGTCGTCGTTAGGTTGCAGCAGGAAGCAGATGAAATGAAGCGGCTGAATTATTTCTTGTCATCTGTTGGTGCTGAGAGCGGGCCGACCCAGAGCTCTGATGCTCAGAACGCTCAGCATTCAGTGCTTTAACTCGACTGTGTTGCTAAGCAACGGATCACTAACGGACTGCTTCGGGTTCTGTTTTTCAGAAACGGTAAATGATTTAGGACCTGAAAGAGTTTCTCTGTAACGCAGGCCGGCCGATTGTTCTCACAATCGTGGAACCAGCAGTTAGCAGTGATTAGACAGTGTGAGCGTGGAGCTGTCTGCCGCTCTGGGTCGGCGCTACGACGCTGATGTGAGGCAGAAAGAATGAGAACAGGATGTTCTCTTACAGAACATCTGATAAGAACATGGATGCATCAGTCCACTGATGTCTGAAACAAAGACGAGGAGAGAACATGACTTTCAGAAGCTGCTGTCAGGAAAAAACACTCAGACTCTGTTTAGCTCTGACTCAGGTTGGTCTGTTCGTCCTCCACCCAGTAAAACGACCCCAACGGTCCCGTCAGGCCTGGACGCTGACGGAGCCACGACCAAGAACAACAACCGCTGAGCTGCAAGGCTGGTAAACCAACCAGTCTGAGATCAGTGGGATTCATGGTTTGGTTTGTAAAACGTTCAGTTTACTGTCAGAGGAGCAAAGAAAGCAGAAAACATCCACTGAAGGAGCTGAAAGAGTTCAACCGACCCGTCGATGATCAGAGCAGCTTCACTGAGTCGGTGATGAGCGACGTGGACGTTGTTCTGCTTCACGGGTTTTAAGTCTGTGTTTATTCACACATATCGTCTCTCTGACCTGTAACATGTTGATGTTGATATAATGTTCAAAAATATGATTAAAATCATTTATATTCATGAAATGTCAGAAAAAAAGAAAAAAAATGAAAACTATTAAAGCAAAGAAATTCTTAATAAAATGTGTTAAAGTGTTGCTGAAAAGTCTGAAAACATCGAAGAGATTCAGAATATGACGGAAGTATTGATTAAAATGATTGAAAGGTTGTTTGATACGATTGATGAAATGTTGGAAAACAATCAAATGTCAAAGAAGGATTAAAATGTAGGAAAATATTTTCAAAATGACAGAAAATATGTCATAAATGTCTGACAAGTTGGACGACGCTGATAGAAGAAAACAGTCGGCCTTAGTCCAGAAGTCTGATGAAAAGAACCAGAACCGTGTGACAGCCTCAGTCAGAGAGTTCTGCTCTGTTTGAAGCCGTTTGAGTTCAGACTCATGAGTGTCGGTCCGTCTGTCACCAGGAGGGCGGCAGCAGCACAACATTCATAAGAACCTGACACTGACTGAACATTGTTGGCTCAGCAGCTGAATCACGAGTTTTGTGTTGGGTGAGCAGGAGGACGCCTTCAGACGAGCCTCAGCCAGACTGGATCTAAACCAGGTTTTACCTGCCAGCAGCTCACAGACACACACACAGAGTGGAGTTAGACTGTAGTCAGTATTCTGGTGATGCAGAGACAGACAGACAGACAGACAGACAGACAGACATGTGGACAAAGACAAACAAGAGAGAGAGAGACAAGACAGACAGATTAAGAGACAGACAGACACACAGACAGTAAACAAACCCACAGACTGGCCTCCAGATGTTACATATTCCAGCCACAGAACCAGAAACGAGTCCGTCTGAAGCGGCTCCGTGTTGTGCAGACGTCACAGTTTGCAGACTGAACTCCAGCACTTCCTCCTCCTTAATCTTCACGTTAGTTCTGGTGGTTCTGCTCTGAAGGTTGGACCAGTTGAAGCTACGCTAACAGTCCATATGAAGCGGTTTCCTCTGACGCTGACTTCATCCCTCTGCATTTCTAACTCTGCCTTTTTTTTTGGAGAAGAATGAAGACGAAGGATGAGATTGGTCCTCTGCTGCTGCAGGAGGATGAAGATGATTCCTCTTCAGCTCTGTTTGATTCATCTTCTTCAGGATGAATACAAACAGGATGCTCCACTTGTTCCTTCTCTGGAGGAGATAGAAGATGAAGAGGACAAAGGAAAGTTCTCTTCGTCCTCCAGAAGAAGGAAACATGGAGGCAGAGAGGAACCATCTCCCTCATCTTCCTCCACCTTCCCAGAAGGCTTAAAGGAGCACCATGAACATCAGAGAGCTCGCTGAGACTCGTCCTGTTCTAAACACCAGAGTCCAACTAAAACTAAAGCAGTGAAGCTTTAAATCACCTTCTGCCTTAGAGCTAGCTGTCCTCTCTCCTGATGGCTCAGAGGTTCACTGGTTCTGCTTGTTTCACATGTGAATAAACTGCAGACGTCCACACAGCAGGGGGCGCTGCAGCGCTCACTATCAGAACAGTCCTGACCATGTGGTTTACGCAGCAGCCAATAATATATCAGTCAGTGATATATTGCGCTGCTCTGACCTCCACAGAAACAGACGCCACAGGACGACACCAACACAGCCACGCCTCCACGTCCTACCTGAGCGGAGATCCTTTGGGCGTGGCCACGCCGTAGCCCTTGGAGTCCAGGTTTCCTCCCACCTTCATGGTGTCGCAGGGCTTCCTCTGCTCGATGTACTCGTTCATGGACGACTCCAGCAGGTAGGCGTACTTGCCCTTCGACTTCCTGACCCGGATCACGCCCTCGTTGGTGTTCTTGACGAACACCGACGGGTCGGCGCTGCGCATGTACGACCACATCTTCTCGAACACGGCGATCTTGGAGCGCTGCAGGAAGAAACAGACATCACCCTGCAGACACTGCTGCTTCTGGGATTTAAAGGCTTCAGCCTCACTGCTTGGTCTGCAGGTCTACTGCAGAGTCTCCAGAACCAGAATGGGAGGCAGAGCCTTCAGCTATCAGCTCCTCTGTTGTGGACCAGCTCCCAGTCTGGGTTCTGGAGGCGGACACCCTCTGTGCTTTAAGGTCAGGATGAAAACGTTCCTCTGTGATGAAGCTGATAGTTAGAGCTGCTCAGGATCACCTGGACTGTCCCTCAGTGATGCTGCTGTAGCTTCAGACTGATTCCCATGATGCACTGGGCTCGTCTCCTCTCCATACAGTTCTACACACCATCACATTGACTAACTGTTCACTCTGCACTGTCTCTGATCTGAGGTTTCTGGCCTCACCGACCTCCAGAACATCTATTGTTCTGCTCTACTGCTGCTCTCCATCTTCTACCCCCCCCATCCCCACTCCCACCCAACCAGTCGAGCCAGATGGCCTCCTTCCCTGAGCCCGGTTCTGTCGGAGGTTTCTGGTTCCGTCCCACCGCTCAGAGGGAGTCTGAAGGCTACTTTGGATTGTTGGGTTCTCTGTTCAAAGCTCGTGACCTCTTCACTGTGAGATGCTGAGAATCTGTGCTGTACCAATAAGACTGACCTGAGACTGGACTGATTCATGGAGATAAACAGCAGGTGGCGCCAGTCCTACAACCTGCTCCACTAAAACCGCCTGTTACACGTTCTACTGAGAACAGAGCTGCTGAGCTGCTCTGTGTAAACCAAAGGCAGGAAACACTGAATAAGCTCCACCAACGGGCTCCATCAGGTTGGACCGGTCCATAGTGGTGAACACATGGGGGTGTCCACAGGTGTTCTGTTCCTCCTGCTCTTAAAGATAATGGACTAATCCTGATGGAGCCTTTGTCCTGATGGACGTACCACCAGAGAGCCTCTAACTGGACGGAGCAGCTGACTGCAGCCCCCAGATCATCATGTTGTATGAAGCAAGAAGGACGTGTTCTCACCTTGAAGAACTCTTTGGTGGAACCTCCGTCCAGAGTACCGTAGGCGATCTCCGTCTGCTTGGCCAGGTCCTCGGCGCTCTCTATGGGCGAGACCATCCTCTCCACGGTGAGGAAGGCGGCCAGGTTGGCGGTATACGATGAGATGATGATGAGGGTGAAGAACCACCAGACTCCTCCCACGATTCGACCCGACAGAGACCTGCAGAGAACCATCGATGGACGGTAACTCATCCATGGTGTGACTTCTGCCTCGGCACAATACGACCTCCGCAACCTCATGCAGATTTACTGGGACTGAACCGTCAGTACAGTCTTCAAAATAAAAGCCTCCTAGAGGACTTTGGTGATCTTGTGTTCAACATCATCCCAGAGTCTGTGGGACCAGTCCTCTGGCTGATGATGAGCTATTCCAAGAACACCCATGTGTCTGGCTCCTGGAGGATGAACCCTGATAGACCTGGCGACACCTTCATCTTACAGCAGCATCATCACACCACTTTACAATGTCCAAAGAGTCCAACCAGCAGAGCCAGAAAAGGAGGCAGCAGGAATGAATGAAAAAAACAAGAGAGATGTTTAAAAAGGGTGACCAAGAAAAACCAGGGAACAAAGGAGCTAACACCATGAGTCTGTCCTGGTGGTTCAGTACGCGACAGTAAAAACACAAACATGTTGACCATGACGAAAGAAGGACAAAATAAAAAGGATTTGGTCTGAGCATGTGCAGGAGCTAATCAGGGTCAGCTTCAGCTAACGGCAGATTTCTGTTCATAACATCATCCAAGAGGAACAGTCAGGACCTAACGGGAGCAACCACGAGCTCTCTGGAGCTGCCAGAGGCCTTTTGTAGCTAACAAGAGCTAGCAGGATCAATCAAGTGCCAAAATGAACTAGGTGAAGCTAACAGAAGCTAACTGACTCTAAAAGGAGCTGAAAAAAACAAACTGGAGCTAAATGGCACCAACAGAAGGTAACCAGCCAAAGAGAAGCTAATCAGAGCTAACAGGAACACACTGGTGCTACTTTTAGCTTTCTGTAGGCGACTGGAACTATCAGGCGCTATCTGGAGACATCAGAGGAGCTATCTGTAGCCTTCTGTGGGTAAGAGGAGATGTCAAGAACAACAAGAGCTAACAGGACCTGTCATGAGTCAGCGAACAGACCAAACTGGAGCTGAATGGCACCAACAGGAAGTAACCAGAGACAGGTACATGGAGCAAAGAGAAGCTAATCAGAGCTAATGCTAACTAACAGAACCAGGCAGTAGCTCTCTGCAGGTACTATGAGATACCAGGAGCTAGCAGGAGCTATCTGGAACCAGCTGAGAAACATGCTAGCTACTCGTACATGGCTATTCGACTGAATTCTATCAGATGTGCTCACAGCGACAGGTATCGGTCCGTTCCAACCGATTGTCCGCCGCTGGTTAGACTGATCTGCTGAGGTTTAGATCCTCCTGGGTCGGACCCGCCGGTCGGATCCATCAAACCAGGCATGTGTTTCCTATTTATGTGACCTTTCAGAGTTCGAGCAGAGTTGTGGGTTTAAACCAGGAAGGAGAGGAGAGTCAGCATCAGCTCTCTGGGAACAACCTGAGAGAAGATCAGCAGCACGGAGCAGAACCCAGGACGCTAATGAGGTCTGAGTCTGTCAGTCACACATGGTATAAATAAAGGTCTGAGAGCGGCTCGGTGATGAATCACTGACCACCAGGAACCAGGACAGAGCTGGAACACAAGCTACAGTCAGACTTGTGGTATTTCTGGCGGGTTTTACAGTCATGTGGGAACACGGTGCCCAGTTTAGGGTCCAGTAATGACAAACGGGTCCAGTAATGACAAACGGGTCCAGTAATGACAAACGGGTCCAGTAATGACAAACGGGTCCTCTGCTGGATGCATTCAATCATTTGATCTGCTGGAAACTATTCTGTCAGTGCTGCTGGAGTTTTATTTGTGGAGATACTGAACCATTAAAACGGCTTCACGGGTCTGACAGGAATCTCAATTCTACAAGTTCAGCCAGAACATTTTTACAGGATGTAGTTCTGGGTCCTGGAGAACTAAAGCGAGCTGAGCGGTGCAGCCAGATTGGTCCTGGATTCTGTCTGACTGGACACACACAGAAAATACTGAAACGTGTCGTCTCTGTTTCCCGGCGTGACGTCTCCAGGTGAGCTTCTGTCACCTGACTGTGGTGAGAACTGAGGAGAACCAGCCGGACCCAGAGACTGCATGTAGTGTTTTATCACAACGGACCAATGAATCAGTGGGTTCCTTCTGGGTTCTTCACCTTCAACACAAACAAACTGCCGTCCACGGCTTCAACATCATTTATATATAGATGTGTGTATGTGTGTGTGTGTGTGTGTATGTGTGTGTGTGTGTGTGTGTGTGTGTGTTGGGCTTCCTGCTGAATCTTTATGTGTTTTCTTATTTTCTGATCCAGCTGCAACGACTAAAGCTACGAGACTCACATTAATACACCGACACACTGTCCAGCCCTGAAACATGCTAACGTGCTAACGTGCTGATGAACAGCTAACGTGGGCTCAGGACTGACTGACTGGATCCTAAACCTCCTTCAGTTCTGACTCCAGGTTAGCTGCTCTGCTGAAACGTGACCGGCGGTTAAACCGACTGGTTCTGATGAGGCTAAACGGGTTTAATCATCTGGATTCTGCTGAGCTGTTGGTTTGTTTGTTCTGGATGTTAAAATAAAACAGACCACAGTAAACACCTGATCTGTAATGATCTAAATCAGGGTTAGTTTATCAGGGCGTCCCATGTTCAGGGCCGACGCAGCGGTCGTGGGTTCGACTCCCGCTCAGGGCCCTCTGCTGCAGGTCCTTCATTCTTCTCCCCCACCTCTTGTCTCTGTCTCTGTCCTATCAAATGAAATCCATCCATCCATCCATCATCTCCACACCTTCATCCTCACCAGGGTCATGGGGGGCGGAGTCTATCCCAGCTGACTCAGGGTGAAGGCAGGTTCACCTGGACAGGTAACCAGTCTATCACAGGGCTACACTTAGAGACAGACAACCAAGCACACTCACATTCACACCTACGGACAATTTACAATCACCAATTAACCTCAGCATGTTTCTGGACTGTGGGAGGAAGCCGGAGAACCCGGAGAGAACCCACGCTGCACGGGGAGAACATGGAGACTCCACGCAGGAAGATCCCGGGTGTCCTCACCGGGATGTGAACCGGCGACCTTCTTGCTGTGAGGCGCTAACACTGCTAACCACTGATCCACCTGCAGCCCAAATAAAAACCAAAAAAAATCTTAAAAAACTAAACTAAACTAAAAACCTTCTAGTTTAGAAGCACCAGATGATCAACACTGAGAACGTCCATCGGTAGAACCGGGTCAGGCTTTACTTTCATTTCTCTCTGACCACCGGCTTGGTTCTGACAGAGTTTATTGTTTTTATTCTGCCGACTCGTGTCGACCCGATGCAGCTTTCTCTGATACGGTTGGTTTCTGCTGTTCGTGGATCAGCTCCGTTTATAAGAACTGATTGATTGTTTTTCCTGGACACACGTTTATTTTACTTTATTTTATTTTTTTCAATTTTTTTTCAAAGATTCAAAGAAATGCAACTTTAATTGTCCGAGTGGCGTAACATCCCCAGAACACAAGAAGAAATGACCGAGGACGAGCCAAAACCCTCACACTGAGACAACACAAAGTACGGAGGTCCAGAGCTGCTCCTGTAACGTCTAGCTCACGTGGCAGCTCCTCGTCTTGGACCACACAGTGAGAAGCTCTGCAGCACCAGACTGGTGGACTCAGGTGACCTACCTGGGCGAGATGTCACAGCCCTGCTGCATGAACGCTCCCAGAGAGAACCACAGAGAGTTGAAGATCCCAAAGTCATTGGTGTGTTCTGGAGCCTCCTTTTCCTTCTGCTGGTTCTGGTTCTGGGAGAGCCCTGACAGGAGCAAACAGCACAGAACACACTGAGGAACATCCAGGTTCCACGCTACAAAACAAGAACAGCAGGATGGTGATGACGATACCTGGAGACTGAGTGAGCTCAGACGAGGAGGTGGGCAGAGGTCTCCGGGAGGCCGAGGAGGGCAGAGTCTCATCCTCGTCGTCGGACTCGTCTCCCTGCCACTCGTAGGGACTGAAGCGACTCACCTGGAACACAACCCCGAGGATTAATGCTCACGTCTTTGTTACTAAACACAATCAGAGTTTTATTGAAGATCTACTGGAAACATGAAGACACCTGCTGGATCACAAACAGAAATGTTATCCTGACCAGTCGTCTCTCAGCAGCAGCTGCTAGTTTGTGTTTCCTTCCTGATGGTGGCAGTAACACAACTGGACCATGAGCTTCATGCTGACACACTGATGGTTCTGGTTCTGAAGCTGCTCTGAAACGGCTCCAAGTGACTTTCTGATGATGTTCTTCTCCAGATCTCTGCTGAGCTCCTCAGACTTTCCCACTGTAGAGTCTGAGTCTGATGAGTGGATCAGATGGTTCTGTTTGAACTGGATCAGAGGAGTCAGCAGCTGGAGACAATCAGAACCACTCAGGAGAAGTTAGGAGGCCATGAAGCTGAGAACATTTGATTAACACAACTTTCTACATCATCAAACTGATGCTTCAGGTTCTTGTCTGTATGTTTATGACCCAGCAGGTTTCATCATGTTTCCAGAAAACCTTTAATAAACCTATTAAAGAACCAAAATCCACAAAGATTCATGTTTCAATGGTTCCATCAGAGAACATCCAGAGTTCTGAGTCACTGGAGCCTCAGACTGAATGATAAACGTGGACTTTACAGGTCGATGGAACCATTAGTTCACCGACCCAAACACAAAACACTGTTCAATGTCAAATGTTTCTGTTTCTATCTGTTCTTGTTCACTGGGTCCATTGAAGTCCAACCAGCAAACACAGTAAAGAGGTGTTCTGGACCTCCCACCAGGTGCCTCCACCTGGTCTGCAGCCTCACCAGGAAGAGCACCACGCTGACGCCGATGTAGGCGAACACGATGCACATCCAGATCTCGTAGGCCAGCGGGTCGAGGAAGGAGAACACGCCCGGCTTGGACTTGGTGGGCTTCTTGATCATGATGGAGATGCCCAGAGACATGAAGGGTTTGGTGAAGTCGATGACCTGCTCTCGCACCAGAGTGATGGTGAGCGGCGCCACGGCGACGTCGGCCTTCTGCAGAACCAAACACAGCAGCTGAGCTTCAACACTGGGTTCATCAGACAGTGAAACATCTGTCCAGCTGTCTCTGCTCATCTGTCCATGGAGGCTCAGTGGCCACATCTGGAGCTCCATCACACACACACACACACACACACACACACACACACACACACACACACACACACACACACACACAGCCAGACGCTTCCTGTCTGCCTCCGACTCGAACCCAAACACGCCTTCAGGAGTTTCATTTTTAATTAAAAAAATATGTTGCATAACAGTTCTGAGAAGGTTCTGCAGAGTTCTAGTAATGTTTTCAACAGGAGGTTTGTCTTTAGTTCCCAGAACGTTCTGCTCAAAGGCAAGATAACGTTCTATACAGACCACATGTTGCATTGAGAACGTCCGTCCTTTGTTGGCAGAGAACATTGTGAGAACGTTTTACAGGAGAACGGCATCACGTTGTGGGCAAAATGTTCCACCTTTGCTCATGTGTAACATTATAGGAACGTTTTAAAAGACAGTCACCTGAGGTCTTGATAACGTCAGGAAAACATGTGTAGAACGTTGCTTTCAGAACGTTCTTCTTTTGTTGTCGTGGAACATGACCCGACAGAATCCTCTGAATGTTTAAACAAAGTGAGAAATGTTCTGAAAAGGTTCTTTGATCCTGGATTCAGGCTTTTAAACATGAACAGAACCTGTAGATAACGTTGTAGGAACGTTTTGCTAATAGGAGAACCGTAGACCAAACAGACATCTCTAGCTTCCTGCAGAACCTTCCAGATGTTCTCACCCCGTACACCAGCTCCCCCACCATGCCGTTCCACATCTTGGTCTCTGAGTCTCGGGCGCCGTACTTCCCGTCGCCCACCAGCTCCAGCCGGTAGCTGAAGCCCACGTGTTTGGCGATTTCTGAGGCCAGTTCTGCGCAGTAGCCTTCATACTTGTCGTTCCCCACGAACTGCTCGTGGTTCTTCTTCAGCATCATGTAGGGCGCCTCCTGCAGGACAGATGAGGACGTTACACGCTGACTGAGTTCTGCTGTCCCTCCTTGTCCCCTGCAGCCCTGCTGTGTGTCACTAATGTGATTTCTGTGGCTACTCTGCATCCCGTAGACGTGCCCGCTGTGTTTTTCCAGGTGCCTCCATGAAGCCGGTGCTTCAGTGCCCTGCTGCCTTCATGCATTATGCAGCAGCGGTGCAGTGCAGGTGAGTTCACTGCAGCTCCTCTCTGGGCCTGTTGCCTGAGAGGAGCTTCACAGGAGATCAGCAGCATGTGCACAGGAACATGTGTTCAGTAAACGCTCCCCAACACCTCCTCATGTGATGCTGCCCTCACCAGACCACCTGCTTCTGCTCGGCTCACAGTGGGATGGATCTAAACAGGCCAAACACACACATCGGGTCTGGTTCTGGCCTCACTGCACTCTCTGTGATGCTCATCCTGCTTCTAGCTGCTGGTCCTGGTGAGGATCAGCTCCTTACATCTTATCTTCCTCATGTATGAGAGCTGACAGGACCTGTGCAGTAAAGCTGGAACACAGACTGTCAGGAACGACTGTGCGGCTGAATGAAGCAGCTTCATGAACTCAGATCAGCGTTTGATGAAGGACCAGAACACGAGCCTTCATGTAGCAGAACCTGAACCCACCAACAGGTCATCATGTCAGGAGGCTATCATCAGCAGCATGCTACTGCTGGAGACGATCAATCAATCAATCAATCAATCAATCAATCAATCAATCAATCAATCAATCAATCAATCAATCAATCAATCAATCAATCAACCAATCAATCAATCAATCAATCAATCAAACTCTGAGCCACTGGACAGCGTCCAGCAGCTTCTCTAAGTCTGGACCCGGCTGTTGGGTTCTAGATGTTCTGCTGCTGTGTGTTTTCTGTTCTGTTTGGGTTTCAGCACATCTGAGCAGAACTCTGCAGATAAACTGAACCGTACCAGGATGGTGGTGACCACGTAGGTTCTGTTCTGCAGGCCGTGGAACTCCTCCAGAACCGGCTTGTAGACGGCCGTGTTCACGTAGCCCCGCTTCTCGTTCCAGTAGCCGATCTGAGCACAGCAGAGACACGTTAATGGACCTGATGGTTCTGATGAGCTCTAACCAGTCACATGTGGACAGAAGCTGAAGCTAACCGACCAAACACCTGCAGGTGCAGCAGGCGTCTGAGCTCAGAGGGTCAC
>NW_007579074.1:224295-225776 GCF_000690725.1 Stegastes partitus | reverse complement strand
CCTTCTGGGCCTCCTGAGCATCTCCTGTGTCTGTCTCTGTGGTCTGTTTGTGTCTCTTCAGCTGTCCTGTGTCTATGTGTGATAGTTCTGGTCCGCTAGGTCTCGGTCTGGTCATGGTGCTTCTCCTACAGTCCCTCAGCAGCTCAGTGTCTCTGGTCTTTGTCTCGAGCCTCCTTCGTGCTCGCTGGAAGCTCCTCCACAGCGTCCACCCTCTGAGCTCCGTGTTAACCTACAAACCATCTGCAGGTTCTCACACCAAACACATTCCACTAATTAATGTCTGAGAGGAACCGGATCTGACAGCAGCAGCACCTTCCTGGGTCCGGTGTGGCTCAGCTCCATCACCGACAGCGTGTAGTTGGTCCGGTGGCCTCGCTCGTCGAACTGGACGCGACCCGTCACGCCGTCCAGACGGACCTGCAGACAAACGGAGGCTGGTCAGGGCAGGACCAGTCCAGTAACGGTCTGATGGAGACATTTCATTCTGTTCTACTGAATTCAGATTTAGTCTTCAGTCCTAATTTGGTCAAAGGCTCAGGAGGAAGCGTCCTCCTCACAGGCTCCAACAGATTCAGGTGTTTATGTAAAGTCTGGACCCGGCAGCTTCTACAGCAGCTCCTAGTGGGTCCATTTGTTTGTTCCGTGTAGAGCTGCAAAACTCAATCAGTTCATCTGTCTAAAGTTAGACTTCTTCAAATCCTCGTCTCCATCATTCAGCCTTATTTTATGAAGTGTTCCTCACAGTCACCCTCCTGTGTCTACAGCCACCTGCAAATCATGACAGACTGCATTTAACATAAGCGTGTTCTGGTTCTGGACCTGCTGCAGGGCTCTCTGGATGTCGATGCCTTGCCCCCACGGAGCCGGCGGATTGGCCAGACACTCGCCGGCGTTACCGCGGCGAGAGATGTCGATCCGCTGCCGCCGCAGGTTCTGGAAGGCTGTCGCCATGACGCTGACGCCGTCGTAGGTCAGAGCTCCGGTGTACTGTTGGACAGAACCAGAAGGTCCAGTTAGAAAGATTGACGCTGTTTAAAATGCTGCTGGCGCTGAACCAGCAGTTTATCGAAGCACTGAAGCCTCGATCACAGGAACGTCTGCACGGGTTCAACGTGTCACAGCAGGCAGCAGCAACAACAACAACAACAACAACAACAACAACAACAACAACAACAACAACAACAACAACAACAACAACAACAACAACAACAACAACAGTCAGTGTATGTCGGTGTCTGTGTGTGTGTGTGTGTGTGTGTGTCAGCGTGCACCTTGAGCTTCCTCCGGGCCAACTTCAGGTCCTTGCTGTCGAAGTCCAGCCAGTCCTGGTTGACCTTCTCCACCAGCGGGTCGGACCGGTTCATCAGCTGGAAGCCCGTCACGTTGGGACCCAGCTTCTGGAACTCGGTGACGTTCAGGTCCAAGAAACCCTGAAACACAAAAACACCCGTCAGAGCTCTGGGTGGTCGGTTCCAGGAAGT
>NW_007579074.1:222622-224060 GCF_000690725.1 Stegastes partitus | reverse complement strand
TGTTGTTTCATGACTGTAACTAATGTGTCATCGTTCCTGTTAATCATCACTGTGATTGATTTCTGTGTTGGTACACTTATTGATACGTGTGCCTCTGTATTGATTATATGTTTCTAAATGAGCTCCTGTATTTCTGTATTTCTACGTGGATCCTGTTTGTGTATTTCTGTTCTGACTGATGTATTTCTACGTGTTTATTAAAGCTACACACCTCTGTTTGCTTCATTCTTCTGTTCCTGTATTTCTGGTTCTCTCTGTTTTAACTCTTTGATTCTCTCTCTCAGATTTCAAAAGGTATTCATTTCTGCATAATTACATTTTTCATTTAATTATTTTTGGTTTCTACAATGAACACATATTTATTTCTATATGTGGATGTATTTCTGTGCTTCTTGCTGACTGGTTTCTGTCTTTCTACATGAATATTATTTTTACTCTGATGTATTTCTAGGTTTCTGTGTTTCTGGATGTTTGAGGAGCAGCTACACATCCAGCTGCTCCTGAAGGTCTTTTCTTGTACCCTGACCTCCATCTAAGGCCTCCTGTCGGTGAGCTGCAGTGTGATGGACTCACCAGGTTGTTCAGGATGTAGTGGTAGTTCTTCAGGTTCCTCTTCTGAGCAGCAATCTGAGGGAGAGTCAGAACAAATGACGCTCTAATTACGTTCCTCTGATGTTCTAATGGAGATAAAAAGCGCCGTGCAGCAGCAGCATGTGCTGGCCAGGCTCACGCAGCTGCTAATTGGACGAAGCGCTGGCTCTTTGAGGAGTTAATTACCCGTCTCCAGCGGTCCTCCTCCTCCGATTCAGAGAGGAGGCAGGACGAGGAGGAGGAGGAGGAGGAGGAAGGAGGCTGTGAGGAGGAAGCAGGTGTCTGCTGCCTCTCAGGTCCAGTTGAACCGAGCAGCAGCTGCAGGAGGAGGAGGAGGAGGAGGAGGAGGACCTCCTTCCTCCATCACACTAAACCACTAACAGGTCAGACTAAAGCTCCTCTAACGTCTGCAGCTCAGAGTGATTCATGGCCTCTCTGGAGGTTCTTCTGCTCTAAACACAGTTTATATGGAAGCTACACACAGATCTACATGAACACATGTCCCAGACCTCCTCCAGGACCAGGTTCACGCCACGCTGCCCGACTAACAGCACTGATCATGACCTACATCATGTTTCTGTCAGCGGTGGTCCGTCAGGGCCAGCAAGGCCTAAACCATCAGAACCACTGGCCTACGTTGTCTTATTACCCCATTCATCTTTTAGTTTTTACCCCAGCAGTCTGCCTATAGCAGCATGCTTATGTCAGAGCTCTTATCCAATCACAGCTCAGCCGTCATGTGTTGCCGGGGTCACAGAAATCTGCCCCGAGGCCTTCAGGATCAGAGGGGCAGGCGTCTGTAGCTTAAAACGAAACTGATGCTTCAACCAATCAGACTGAGAGTTGG
>NW_007579074.1:217167-222191 GCF_000690725.1 Stegastes partitus | reverse complement strand
CTGGCCTACGGTGATGTCAGCGCTTTCACGTCCTCTGATTGGACGGTCAGAGAGCCAAAGCTAGCGCCTCCTGTCTGTAGCCACCTGCACCAGATCAAACTTTATATGAAAGCATCAAGCTTTAAGTTAAGCGAGCGACGTTCTCAGCTCTAAATGAAACCTGATGTCAGAACCAGAACTGGACAGGCCGACTGTCAGCATCAGCCTCCAGGAGACAGAACCGGACTGATGGGTGGAGGTGAAAGCGGACGGTACTGAAGGTCCAGGAGGAACATGCACAGCCCGCCACTGGGTTCTGTGACGGTCAGTACACCAGCATGTAGAAGCTCTTCAGCCAGAATCATGTGTTTTTAATAATAAAATCTAATTATTATTATTGTTGTTGTTTTCCAGGAATTTTCAATTTTACTGTTTTACAAAAAACAGCAAACAAACTAAAGCACATTATTATTATTTCTTGATTCAGACGGTCGAGGACAGTTATTCACTCCTGAACAGATCCATTCGCTTCAGTGGCTGAATGTTCTGTTGGTTCTTCTCTGACTCCTCAGAGAAGCCCAGTGGCTCAGATCTGGAGATAAACGTTCTCGCTGCTGTTCAAACGGTGAGACGTGGAGAGCTGAGTGGAGCTAAAGCACCTGGATGGTCTCTATGTTTCTGCTCTGACTGTGAGGACGTTGTTCATCTATAAGCTCTGTTTGGGAGGAGACAAGATGTTCTGGTTGTACTTCCACCAGTTTGTAGCGTCTCCATGTGAACACCAAAGCAGACCTCGTGTTGCTTCACGTGCTCACTGCACACACCAGGGTTCTTCTTCTAACCCTCTGACCTCCAACCAGTCTGAGGTTCATGCTCCAACATCAAGTCCTGCAGCTCTGTGGAATCAGAACCACACGAAGGAGGAGAGAGAACCCAGAGACGTCTCCAGTCAGCAGGACTCAGAACCATGGAGACCAGAGAAGAGGCGTCCATTCACTGTTTACTACAAAGAGGTGGTCTCTGGATGTGTGGTTGTGGTGGTTCTGTGCCACCTTCTGGTTGTTCTCCATCTGTCACGTTGTCTTTGTTTTACGTCTCTGTGCTGTTTGTGTCACACTTTGGTTGTTTCACATCGTTTTCTACCAACATGCTTCCAGATGTTAAACCCTGGAGGTCCTGTCGTCTCCTCGTCCTGCAGATTTTGAACCATCTCCATGTCTCCAGACTTCTGGTTCTACAGGGTCAGAACCAGGAGGAGGAAGGTGCTGGTTCTACTGGGTCTGGTGCGTACGGTTTAAATCAGACACATAGAATGAAGTGATTCTCAGATCCGGTTCCTTGACAGAACACGTCACAGCCCACAGAACATCTGAGGACTCCTTCTCTTCTTACCGGTTCTGGTGATAAACAGTCACATTTAGATGATTATCTTTAAAGAAAATATGCGTTTTTTTAGATTTAGGGTTCTGGACCTACAGGTTAAATCCATTTAAACCTTTGACCCGTCGGACCTGTCGGCTTCGCTCTCGGCACTGATCCGACCTGCGCTCACATCAAACACGTCGACCAACGGACGGGCAGAACCGTGGGTTCCAGATGAGGACCTGGCCTGACTCGGTTCCAGACGACTGCAGCGACCCTGACGCTACAGCTTACTGCTGCTCTGCTGGTTCTGTCTGTCCTGATGCCGGTGTCACCTGTTTGAAGTCAGAACCAGCAGAACCCAGCCTCAGACTTCAACTCACTTTCAGCTGCACCAATAATATTACAGTGGAGTCGAGGCCAACGCCAGCCAACGAGCTGAGCCAGAACTTGACGGGATTGTGAGGCCAGCAGCTCCGTGTCACGGGTCCAGAAGGACACCTGACACTCGAGTTCCCCACACGGAGGCTGGTTCCTGTCCAGAGTCCCGCTGAGCAGCCTTCCTCAGACTCACAGCTTTGTACAACATTTTCTAAAACGTCCTTTTCACTGCCAGAGTCTGTGCTGCCGGCCCATTATCAGCCGGGCCAAAACCAAAGCTCCCATTAAAACCAACACAGAGAAAACAGCTGCGAGCGGAGAGGAAATGTTCAGCAGCAGCGAATCCTGCAGCGCCGGCTCAGCGTTCTGATGAATGGAAGAGCAGATGATGAGACAACGGACCGGTGCAGCTGATCTGAACCTCAGGCTCTTCCTGTGTAGCTCCTGTTTGGCCTCGTCTGCATCGCGCTGCACCTGTTTTGTGCGCCGTGTTGTCATTGTGCGCCTCCTGGTGGTCGTTGTGTGTCCCTGAGCTATCTGTGCGACCCTTGGTTGTGAATCTCGCCTCTGGTTTCCTTCTGTGTGTCTTTGTGATCGTTCTTCGTCACTCTCCGTCTCTTAGGAGTCGTTTCCTGCCTCTCAGTGCTCACTTCCTTTTCTAACCATGTGGGGATTTATTTCTGCTATTTTTGAATATTTTTGCTGTCCTTTGTGTTTCTTTGTAGAAGTTTTGCACCTCTTGCTGGTCTCCTTGCTCTTGGAGGTGACTGTGGTGCTCCTTTCATCCAGCCTCCTTGTGCTCACTTGGCAGCTTCGTGTCCTTTTGCGTGGCTGTAATCAGAAGCAGCCTCTCAGTGTTTAGGGCCTGGCTAGTAATCCACCCATGGAGTGATGCTAAGCTACGCTAACTGCCTCCTGGCTGCAGCTTCACACTCAGCCTTGAGAGCAGCGTAGATGTTCTCAGATCAGAGCTGAAGTGTGGCGAGGTGAGCCAGAACAAGGCTGTGTGGTCCGTTTGGACGCTGTCATGACATTCATACAGGAGCTCTGATCCGTCTGGTTTCATCGTCCTGAACGCTCAGTCTTTTTCTTGGCTGATGTAAACTCTGCAGCTGCTCTGTTTGGTACAAACGCAGCTCCTAACGTGACCAGTGAGACGTCTGAAGGTGCTTCTGTAGTTGATGAATCAACGTGTCCTCTGATCCACTTTGTGTTCCTGCAGCAGAACCTGAGCTTTGTAGGAACACCGACGTGATGTTCTCATACTTTAGTAAAACAACTAGCAGGTGATTCTATGTGTATATTTCATGGATGCCCACTGATTAAATCATATAAATCTAACCTTGGGCTGCTCGCTCTGCTGCTGGTACTGATGAGCTCCAGCTTCTGGTTCTGGATCTAAGTGATGAAACGTGTCTGCAGGACGACGGCTCAACATAAACACTGAGTTCATGGCGATAAATAAACTGAGAGACTGTTCAGGAGATGAACTGCAGTTTGTCGATGTTCTGTCAACTAACCGGTGAACCAGCCAGAACATGAACTCCACCGGTACCAGCAGGCAGTGTGGCTCCAGCGCCGTCCGCATGGACCATTAGATCCAACCCTCCACCTTCGTCTTCTGGCTCGGAGACGTCAGCGAGACGCCGGGGAAGTTGGCCAGCAGGCAGATATCAGGGTCCGCTGGGAAATTAGTGGCAAGAATGTGGATCTGACGTTCCTAAATCCTGATTTAAAATAACGAGGACGTGTTCTCTGTGATTAAAGGAGACGGACTCATAAATAACTGTTAGATTAAATGATGTCTTTTTCATTTCCTGCCAGATTGCTCACAGCCCCACCGCCCTGAACTCATCCTGCAGCAGGACCACGTCCAGCCTGAACCAGAACCTGGAGTCCTGCAGCAGCTGGTCTGAACCCACCTGAAGCTGGAGGTCCACGCGGACCTCTGAGCTCTAAAACCCAGCAGCAGGTCTGAAAGGCGTCTTTAAATGATGTCAAAATGCCAGAAAGAGTAAAAACTGAAAGAATGATCAGATGTCCAACATTCAGACTAACGAACCACACGAGACTGATGAACGCTGGTTTCTGTTATGCACCGTATGCACCAGACCCTGTAGAACCAGAACCTTCCCCCTCCTGGTTCTGATCCTCTACCACTGACTCAGGAAAAGTCTGGAGACATGGAGATGGTCCAACATCTGCAGGACGAGGAGAGGGCAGTAACATGAGGACATGAATGAGAACAAACAGAAATAAGACGACACAAACAAACTGAAATCAGAGGCTAGAAACGGTGAAACATCTACGCTATGAGGAGACAACGTCAGCTCCGGGGTTTAACATCTGAGGAACCATGTTTCTTGTTCTTCTCTCTGGTCTCCAGGGTTCTACCTGAGTCCTGCTGACAGAAGACATCTCTGAGTTCTCTCCTCCTCCTTCATGACTGACTTTATGTTGAAACCTCAGTGAAGGAACATGAGACAGGAGCTGGTTGGAGGTCAGAGGTGAGCCTGCTCTGTTCAGCATTAGGCCGACTGTGGCTCAGGTGGTAGAGCTAATCGTAAGGTTGGCGGTTCGATCCCCGGCCCCTCTACAGACACTGATGGTAGGCAGCGCCTTGCATGGCAGCTCTGTGGCCATTAGTGTGTGAATGTGTGTGAATGTGAAACATCGTAAAGCGCTTTGAGTGCTGCTATCTAAGTGCAGACCATTTACCATCTCGTACTAACTGACGCTCTGGTCGGAGCTTTACCAGGTTGATGATGGAGTTGAGGCGCTCCAGCTCGCAGTCGATGATGATCTGGAAGTCCTTCTTGTAGTCCAGGTCGGCCAGCAGCTTGATGAAGGCGGCCTCGGTCAGCGTGTCCAGGTTGACGGAGGTGACCTGCCAGCCGCGCTCGGCCGCCGTGTCCAGGATCCTCTGCAGCACCGACAGACCTGAGGAACAGCCAGAAGACAGTTCACACATGTCCAACAACATGTCCTGAGCACGCTTCATCATCAGTCACCTCAGTCAGCAGCAGACGCCGTCGTAACGCTGGTGGGTGTCATTGATTCACTCTATCAGTGTGTCGGTGGGCTCGTGCTCGGGAACCAGGGCACGAGGTCTGAGTGAGTCTAACATTAGAAACCATATGGAGACTTGTAGGCCCAGTGGGAACCACAGGGGAGTCTAACAGAACACGAGAACATGACGCCGCAAAACCTGTCGGGTCTCTGCTATGGTGGCCTCATCTCTGGGATCTGCACCGTCATGGACCAACATGAGGATGTGTTTCATAAAAGCTTCTTCTTGTCAC
>NW_007579074.1:215004-216186 GCF_000690725.1 Stegastes partitus | reverse complement strand
TTGACAAGTTCCAAGTCAGCTGGTTCAGATTTATTGTAACTTTAGACTTTTATTCCTTCATAAGAACTTCTCAGGTGGACAACACTGATGTCATGGTGCAGCTTCCATCTATTCACCTGTTAAAGTCTAAGTTTAGATGAAACACGAGCACTTTATGCAAACTCACGAGTAAACACAGAAGAAAGGAAACGAAGGAAACAGAAAAACGCTTCAACGTTTAAGTTAAATACTCTGATTTAATGGATTCATTAAGTCACAGTATTTCAGTTCTGTTGTTCCTACAGCGGATCCAAACACTGACTTCCTGTTTGCTTTCAGAACATTTCTCTGCAGCATCTCTGCTCCACTCTGAATTCACACCAACAGCTTCCACAGCTGGAAGCTGCTGCTAGGAAGAGAAAATACTCTTCAAAATTAATTTCACTGAGCTGAATAGAAAAAGGTCCAAAGTGTGACCATCCTGCTGCTGCTTCCTGCCCCAGCATCCCGTCACTATGAGGTCCACAGCTCCTTATTATGGGATGTGTGAATACAGAGATAACAGATCAGGGTTTGGGGGTAACTAGAGTTCAGTCCTCAGACTCTCTGGTTCTGCTCGTCGCTGTCGGTACCTATAGTTTCCTGTTTTCATACCTGACTGATTACTTTTCAGAGGAAGCGAGATGTTGTGGCCGGAGATGCTGAGCTGGATGCGCAGAGGCAGCAGCTTCTCCGGCTGAATGTCAAACTGCTTTTTCTACGAGGAATCAGACTCCTGTGATGTGTGCTGTCTGCCTGGGGCTGGACTGGGCCGGGCCAAACTTCAAAAAGCTGCTTCACACTGAGACGCCGCAGATGCTTTTATTTTGTTTAAGTGGTCTGAGAGCAGAGCAGAGGGCTGAGACAGTAAATAGCAGCGATGACGCTGGATTATCTCAGATGAGACTTTTCAGGGCGATCAGGACTCTTTTATCTTCCAGGCTGCCGCCTCTCCGGGGCTGTAATCCATTATTAAGCAGAAACCTGACCTCACACAGTCCGACCGTCAGCAGAAACATGACACGGGCCTCAAGATCAAACCTGCAAAGACCTGATGCAGGTAAAAGTGTGCAGCTCTGAGGCTCACGGACACATTAGCAGGAACATGCTGGTGTTGAGCAGCTACAGACAGAACAGCACCGTCACATCTAACTACTGATACAT
>NW_007579074.1:213574-214424 GCF_000690725.1 Stegastes partitus | reverse complement strand
CCTGGACTGAGCAGTCTGCACATATTTTCCATTTTCACGGCCAATGATCAAGAACACGTCCTCTGCTTGAGACTCGTCTGATTTCACGGCTGCTTGTGGAGACGGTCAGCATTAAAACCACTTTCCAGGTTTTTATTGAGGTGAAAACACGAGACGCTCAGATTTCACCTCACAGGACGGAGCTTTGGCTCCCGGGTCACCGAAGTAAACCTGAGCCGTCCGGAACCACACAGGAAGTCAGCAGACAGTCTTCACACTCCACAAAGGAGATTCAGGGAAACTAAAGCTGCATGCCGACGCTGTGGTTCAGGCTGACTGACAGGAAACAGTCCACGTCCAGCTGACCTCATCAGCTGTTCATCTGCTCCGTGTTCAGGAGCCGAGTCAGCAGAACCCAAGTCAGCAGGATTCACTTCAAAGAGCAGAGAGGCCCACTGAGCGCTCCGCCTCCTCAGGCCCGAGTCCGACCACCTGGAGCCAGACGGTGGTTCTGCCCTGAGCGGGGGACGACTGGGTCTGTAGAACCACCAGCGCTCCACATATGTTCACTACATCTATACTGCTGACCTCCACAGCTCCAGCAGGAGGAGGTGAGATGGTCGTCATGACATCACCGCACAGATGTTTCACACAGTCCACGCTGTCACCATGACAACAGGCTAACAGGAGCAACGTGGAGGCCGTTGAACCCAAAATCTGTTACCGTGGAAACTAAATCCCCCCCCAAAAAATAAATCAACAGCAGGAAGTGAAACAGGAAGAATCCTCCGTCTGTCCAATCAGACTCCACCTCAGTGAACGACGTTTAACGGCCGGGACAGGTGACCGGAATTCACAACATCTGGACCGA
>NW_007579074.1:210886-212039 GCF_000690725.1 Stegastes partitus | reverse complement strand
ACTCAGAGCCAACATCTGGACCGACTCAGAGCCAACATCTGGACCCACTCAGAGCCAACATCTGGACCCACTCAGCGTCAACATCTGGACCCACTCAGAGCCAACATCTGGACCCACTCAGAGCCAACATCTGTCCCCACTCAGAGCCAACATCTGGACCGACTCAGAGCCAACATCTGGACCCACTCAGAGCCAACACTTGCCAGCAGCCACCAGACAAATGGCCCATACAAAGTGAAGCTATCTGCCAGAGCTTCTGCGGTCTCCTCTAAAGGTAGCGGCTCATTAAAGTCCAAACCCTGACAGCTGCCTCCAAGGCTCAGCTCAGCAGCTCAGCTGTGCTAACGATAACGTACAAGCTCCAATTAGACGTAGAGCCGAGCCAGACGCCCACTCTGGTGGAGAGACGCCAGTACCGAGCAGCAAGAGAGCAACAATGAAGGATGGAAGACAAAAATAGAGGAGGTGTGTGAGCACAGAAACAGTAAATAGAGAAGAGTCGTATAAACGTAGACACTGATCTGCTCCTGCTTCCAACCACACTGCATGCATGTCGTTTACTGTTGACGCTGTGAGAAACAAGACAAAGGGAAGGATTAAAGACGGGAGGGAAAGGAGACAGCAGCGGAGGGAAGGAAAGGAAAGGAGGAGACACTGCGAGTTGTAGTTTTCCCACCAGATCACTTAGACAGAATTACAGCATCAGCCTCCATCTGTCCTCAAACACTCATTAAACCAACCACACACCTCAGGGCCAACAACAGGCCTACAACCACACAACTCTGACGGGATGTTAGCGGGGCGTTAGTAGGATGTTAGCGGTGTGTTAGTGGGGTGTTAGTGGTGTGCTAGCGGGACATTAGCAGTACGTTAGCGGCCGTTAGTCGCACATTAGCGGTGTGGTAGTGGAGCGTTAGTGGGTTGTTGGCGGGATGTTAGCAGCACGTTAGCGGTGTGTCAGTGGGGCCGTTAGTGGGTTGTTGGCGTGATGTTTGTGGGACATTAGCGGTATGTTAGCGGTGTGCTACCTCTGTGTTAGTGGTGTGTTAGCAGGACGTTAGGGGTGTGTTAGCGTGGTGTTGGTGGTGTGTTAGCAGGACATTAGCGGTGTGTTAGCGTGGTATTATTGGTGTGTTAGCAGGACGTTAGTGGT
>NW_007579074.1:204065-209282 GCF_000690725.1 Stegastes partitus | reverse complement strand
TGAAGCCGGTTCAGCTGGATGTGCTGTACCTGAGCCCGAGCCAGAGGAACAAAACGCTGCAGCACAGGAACATGTAAAAGCTTTCTGAGGCCTCTGGACAGTTAGAGCAGGACTCACGGCTCTGATTTAATGACCAGAGACAGAAACAGAACCGGGGATAAAGTGATTATTAGTGAGCACAGAGGCCAGTGACTGAGATTTGGAACCAATCACAGTCGCAGTGAAAGTGAAAAGCCTGGTGTTCAGACTAAAGCTGACCTTTAACACGTTGAGTTTATGGAGAACTTTCCATCGTTTATGCTTCAGCGCTGATGGACAGCTTGTCATGTGACCAGGCGCCGTAGTTAACCAATCAGCTGCCATGAATCAATGAATCTACTTTTATATCAGACAAACCAGTCGGAGTCATTCAAAAACATGGATTTAACTTCTCCGTTCTGGTTTCTTTCCTCCTCCAGGAAGCTGAACGTCTCTGGACTGAACTCTGACTGACCAGCTGATCCATTCATAGACGATGAACACGAGGATTTCATGCAGCTGTACTGGAGCTGTTGATTTAAACCCAACCAGGTGAGGCTTCATGATGTGTGCTTTGCTAAAGGACATCTGTGGCTCTCCTCTTTACAGACCCAGAACCACACATGTTGCTCCGGACGGGCTTTATAACGTGAACCCCCTCTGAGGCCGGAGCCCCGATGCAGATCAGAGGACGGTAAAAGAAAACCCTCGTCACGCCGCGCCGCAGAGCGTCTCCTACGGTTGTGAAGCTGTATCCATGGCAACAGGACAGGAGGATGATTATGGGATGAGTCAGGGTGGGAAACTTTCTCATCTGTTTGTGTGTTGACTGGATTTATCTCTTTATAGTGCAGCGAGAAGTGAGCCAGAGTGAGAAGAAAAGCTGGTTCGGCTCGGCCTGGACACGACTTTATGGACCTCTAAGACAGCAGCTGGAGCCGGATCAGCTGTTCTCAGAGGAACCTTTCTGAGAACAAACTCTTTACGTCATTTCACACATTCTCCCTTCTTCGTTAAATCAACAGGCGGTCATCATTCTGTAATATTCTGTGTTATTGAAAGGAAATGAAGTATTTTAGGGATTCTAAAGAGACAAATGTTTGTTCTGTGTTCTGTTAACGTGCAGGTACAAACAGAAAGCTGCTCTTTTACAACCACAGTGTTGTTCTACAGACACTCGCTGTGACTTTAAAGAAGAGTTTTGTATGTTAAGGACTGAAACATGGCAGATATCTCACGACTACATTTTCTAAAACAAACAACAATAAACACGTGGACAGTAAAACTGTAAATACCTGAAACCTCTGTAGCCCTACAAACAGCCATTTGTTCTGTTTTAGAACATGTGACCTAAAAAAGACTGACTTTATGTAAATCTGCTGAAAACCTCCTTATTGTACAGATGCTTGGTGCTAGCTCTGGCCTGCCTCCTTCCTGCAGCCCCTCCGGTCCAGGTGCTGCTCACCAACACCTGGACCGGAACCACCCCAGCCAGCCGTCCTGACCTGAGTCGGAGCTGTACATGTAGACGAAGCGGCTCCAGTAGAAGTGCTCCAGCAGCGCCATGAGCGGCTCCTGCAGCTGAGGGCGGAGCTGCAGCACGAACTGGTTGTTGGTGTGGACGGGGAAGGACGGCGTGACGAAGCAGACGTGCAGCGAGCCGCAGAACGACATCAGCATGTTGACGGTGCGCCGGTCGTACAGGCCCATGATGGCGTAGACGCCTTTGGAGAACTGGGAGCAGACTGGAAGAGACGGAGAGGACGCCGGTTACACATATATACATATATACATATATACATAGACTACATCCACTGCCTCACTGGTTCTACAGGCGCACACTCAGACCAACCAGCCAGCCTGATGGGAGCCGTGAACTAGCATCTACCTGACCAACCCTCTGAGCCAATCACTGCCATCAGGTGTTTCTGTAGCTCTCAGTCAGACTTGTGCACCTGTTGACAGGTGTTCTGGTCCACTGCTCATCAGCAAAGGCCTCTCATTGGTCCACTGCTCATCAGCAAAGGCGTCTCATTGGTCCACCACAGGTTTTGTGTTTTTTTATAATCATTCTTTTCAACCACAATTCAAAGCCAACGTCTGATCTGAGGACGGCCGGCGTCCATAAAGTCGGAGCACTTGTTGTTTTCAGACACATTCCTCTCTTTATTCTTGTTATTCCCCCTGTGACCAGGTGCAGTGACCACATCTGGAGGTACTTCAGGATGTGACTGAAGCGTGGGACGTCCTGACTCCATCAACCAGCAGGTGGACGGGACGCCACCACGTCTGGACCCACTGATCCATGTCAGGGGGGCCAGTCTCAGTCGTCGTGACTGAAATCCCCCAGAATGTGTGCTTCCTGTTAAACGACCAAAGCAAACCCTTCATCCTGTCGTTTAGCTGAAGCCTGAACACACCGCTTGTTCACTGTGATGTGTGTGTGTGTGTGTGTGTGTGTGTG
Organism: Stegastes partitus; assembly: GCF_000690725.1. NCBI lineage: Eukaryota > Metazoa > Chordata > Actinopteri > Pomacentridae > Stegastes > Stegastes partitus. The sequence goes on along the minus strand of NW_007579074.1, from coordinate 206,800 downwards.
TGTGTGTGTGTGTGTGTGTGTACGTCGTGATATCAATAAAGTTTTGAGAAGATACACACTTCATGGATCCAGAACAAATCATCACAACCAGTTCATGAGAAGACGTAAACAACAGTTTGTTCCAACTTTATGTTCAGCGGTGTGATTAAAACTAACGACCTCACTCAGTATTAATGAGGGGCGGGACTTCAAACTTTACGTCAAAGTCCCGCCCCTAGCATACTTTAAAGCGTTAATTATGATTAATTAATCACAACAAAAATAACAAGTTAAAAAAATGAGCAGTTTGCATCCAGACAACACGGAGCGTCTGCCAGCGCCCGATGGTCCACCGATCACATGATGCACGAGGTGCGTCGGCGCTACGCTAACAGCAACAAACATGGAGGAACCCAATGAGAGCGCATGGCTGGACTGACGGAGGCCTGGACCAGAGCCGGGTTTTACATCCAGCTGACGGGACCACCTGAAGGCAAAGCAGCGAGCATTAGCATTAGCACTAGCAGGCCTGGATAGCCACGAGTTTGTTTTGTTGTAATTAATTAATGGCAATTAACATGTTAAAGTCCCACCCCTCGTAAAAACTTTATTTGTAACATACTGTAACATATTTTGGGTAATTTCAGAACCAGAATCAGATTTGTTGCCAGGTATAGTTGACACAACACGAGGAGTTAGTTCTGGTGGGTCGTGAGGAAGTAAAGCTAAATTGAAACCATAACCTGTGGTGTTATTGGCTGGAGCACTGAGGTGCAGACACACTGATGTTCACATTGATCCAGACCATCAGACGGCTGCAGACTGAAGGAGGTGAAACACTTCATCCTTTGTGCACATTAACGGTAAAAAGCCGACAACGTACACATGATGTGGCTTTATTTAACGATGGACCGGTTCTACAGTGAGACGGGATGTTGCTGCTGACAGAACCCTGGAGCCTGGATCTGTTGGAGTGGCTGCTGTGTTTGGGCTGCAGCATCGATCCGTCTCCTCCTTCTGCGACGCTCCTACAATGTCATGCGTCCAGTCCCGTGAATCCAGGTCACAGCAGCTCCTCGCCTCTGATTTAACTGCTGGTTCTGGTTCTGGGTTTTCTCTTCTCCTGCCTTTTAATAAACTCTTCTTCTCCATGTGTCTTCCACCAAATGCTGCTTTCTGCTAAATCCTGCCATTTGTCACGCACGTTTACAGCTTTATCTGCTTCTGAGTCTTTTTTAAAATCTGCGGAGGAGCAGCGTCTCCATTTGGTAATAAGCTGACGGATGATAAGGTGTCTTATCTCCGCCTGCTTTCTGCAGATGTGCAGCTGATGTTTCCGGCTGCACACAAAAGCCTGGGCGTGCTAAATCCCCAGACGCACAATGGCGATAATCAAATTAGTCCTCGTGCAGAGCCGCTGCACAGCCACGGATTAAGTCTGAAGACAAAATAAGACTCGCTGCCGAGGCTCCACAAGTCAGTCAGCGAACCGCCGACTCATGGTGCTGAAGGACTCAAACGGAACAACAACACGACCAGAACATCCTCATCTGGACTGAAACAGGTGACGTTCTGCCATCAGCGGCCTGTAGGAGGCGCTACAGACACTCATGTGGCATCAGCGAGAACGCAGGTTTAAAAAAGCAGCTTTTTAGCTTCACTTGGGCCCAAATGTGGCGTCGCAGCGTCGTGACCTTTAATGTGAAAGATTTTTCTGCCCTTTTGCCTCCATCGAGCGCTTGGCGGTGCAGATGTGAGCAGTCAGGAGGGAAGCCGCTGTTTTATAATTCAGCCCCAGTGGAGGACGTTCCCTTTAGCCCTGAAACACCAAGAGATGGTTGTCTGGAGGACCATCTGGACTTCAATCTGGACTTTAGGAGCTGCTGCATCCAGGTTCTGGTGGACAAACCGACCCATCAAACGGGAGATCAGCTAAACAGGGATATGTGCTGAAAGAACAGGATAACAGCTAAATGAAGTAAATATCAATAACAGCTGAGATCCAATTCTGACTTCAATAAATGCCTCAACGCTCTCTTTGCTCAGAAAGTATTTAAAATATCAGAGTAAAATCTTGATAAATATTCATATTTTAAGGCCAGTCGAAGACAACTGAACAGAGAATGAATTTTAACATGTGATGATGAGACGGTTCACGATGTTTAAAAATTATAGTTTTTAAATATCGTCCAAATCAGAAACCTCATGCATGTATTCACATAAAAACACAATAACTGATCAGTTTTCACAGCTGTTGTTGTCCTCGAACCTCTTAACTTTATTTGTTCATTTTATTACATTATTTATTTCATTAAGAAACATTATTATTATTATTATTATTATTATTATTATTATTATTATTATTATTATTATTGTTATTATTATTATTATTACTTCTTCACAGCTGCTGCTGTGCCGTCGTTGCTCTGCTTTGTTTCTGTTTCATGTGGAGGATCTTCAGATTCATCTCTGACTCACTGCAGCTAATCTCTGTTAAATTAAGGAGAGGAAACTTCCTCCAGATCTGACGGAGACACACATGCATTGTGTTCCTAAGAGCCCCGGGTTGTTTGTTTTGGACTCCAAGTTGTCGAGCTGTTGATTGAATTTGTCTTTTCAGGCAGAAATTTCCAAAAGTAGGTTAAAGCTTAAGGGGTGAAGGCCGAGTACACAGTGTGAGGACGAGACGCTTCACCCCGTTGGGTCTGAGGCGGAGACCGTCTGAGGCGGAGACCGTCGGGACGAGGCGAGGACCA
>NW_007579074.1:200055-202420 GCF_000690725.1 Stegastes partitus | reverse complement strand
CCGGCGCTAACATGCTAACAACAAGCAGCCCTCTGAGCGGCTAACACTCTAAATAACTGCTCCCTGTGGGGTCGTGCTATCGGTGCTATCATGCTAACAATAGCAGCTAGCCTGCAGGCGGGTGCTACCATGCTAACGAGCTCTCTGTCTCTTAGCATTAGCGCCCCGCTGGGACGACAGCAGCTCCTCCGTCAGAGAAGGTCAGGCAGCACAGAGCCGACAGATGCTGGGAGCCTCGGCGCTGATTTGTGTTCAAAACATCCTGATGATGGGCTCCAGATGTGCAGCGAACCAGCGAGGTGATAGCAAACATGCAAACATCTGTCCCTCAGCGAGCTCACGTCCACGGTAGCTGCAGAACGCTCGACGCTGCGTTCACAACATCTGGAACATCTGTCTGTTTGTGTTCAGTCATATTTATAAAACTGATGTTAATTACTGAGCCTCAGCTTGTTTGAGTTCACTGTCATTACTACTGTGATCAGGAATTTCACAATAAAAGTATTCTACGTGTTCAGTTTGTATTAATGTGATCAGGAATTTCACAATAAAAGTATTCTACGTGTTTAGTTTGTGTTAATGTGATCAGGTATTTCACAATAAGAGCCTTCTTCGTGTTTCTCACTGTGACCTGCAGCAACGTGTGGTTCAGTTAAAATCACTGGTTCACTTCTGCTTCATCGGGTTTCGTTAACGAGCTCGAAGACGGAACTTTTCGTGGCGACTTCTTTTGTTTTTCGTGTTTGAGCGCAGCCATAATCAGGTTATTGATCTACTATCAGAGACTCTGAATCGATGACAGGAAGAGAAACAGCAGGTTCAGGTTTTCATCGTGTTGTGGTTCAAGCAGCTGGAGGTGAGCAGATGTTTTAAGACGTTCTCTCAGACGTCTGGAGCTCACGTTTCTCTTTTAAACATCCAGAGGTTCTGATGCCGTCTGAAGCCCAGCTGAGGACAGAGGCCGAGCCGACGTCCTCCCTCCTCCGCCCACGCTCCTCGCCTCTTGGCCTCCCCAGGCGTTCACACCGAGCTTTATTTAAACACGGCCCAGAGACGACGGCGAGCACCGCGGGCCGCACAGCTGAGACCACGTCGGCCCGCGTCTCTGCAGACTGGAGGAGGACGGAACCCGAGGCCTCCGTCTTCCGGGCCGGACCGGCGGCTGCAACACCACTCCCCAGAACCACATCCAGTCGGGTCAGCAGACGGCACCAGTGTGACATTCGTACCCGCTGTTGGTTTCATGTGGAGCGACGTCGGGTGGCAGAGCCGGTTCCGGTCCGACATCACAGCAGCACCACCACAGACTGCCTCCACGTTAGATCGTCGCTCATTCATATCTGAAGGAACGGTTAAGTCTGCAAATCCCCCGCTGAGGATTAGAGCCTCGTTCAGAACCCTGCAGAAGACGAGTCCTCCTGTCGAAGCGTAATCAGATCCGACTGCTCTGGTTCTGAAAATGTTCAACTGAATCACTGCAGACGTCTGGAACACGAGGACGTTTTATCAGATTTAAACTGTTTGTTTTGAAGGTCACACCATCTAAAAGAACTATTTCCTGTTTGTACCGTTTGGGCCTTTCCTCCTGGTTTTACAGTCAACGTGTAAAGAACACTTTGGTGTGATTGTGCTACTTATCAGGATATATTTTAGGTTTTCTGCCCAGATTTAACTAATTAGCGAGCAGGCGGAGCTAAAGCTGAACTTAACCCTCTATCGGGCCAGAAACCATATATGGTCACGTCCTTTAAAAACAGACTTCATCCGGCCAATCAGAGAAGGGCAGGCTACACGACAACCAGTCGCTATGAGCTCCGACCAATCAGGAGGAAGGAAATGTGCGGCGTAGGAATGTTGTTGTGGCACATCTCCTTTGCTTTTAGACTGACATGATACAAAATAGACAAAAATAAATAAATATAAAAAAATTCTTTACATTTTTTAAAAATAAATAAATTAATAAATCATTATTATTTTATTAATTTGTCTTAATATTTCTACTTTTATCAGCCTTTTCTTTTCTAGATTTATTTCTGATTAATATTGCCACATTATTTATTTTATTTATCCTTCTATTTATTTCCACTTTTTTTTATTTTTTAAAATTGATTTATTTTTGTAATTTGGTGCTCTCACTGCTCCAGAGTTTACAGACAAAGTCAAAAGACAAACAAGAATTTTATTTTATTTTAAATGTCCTCTTATATCCACCAGGGTTGAAATGTTACATTTCCAAGTCTTTCAATGAGCGGTCCCCAACCACCGGGCCGCGGACCAGTACCGGTCCCCAACCACCGGGCCGCGGACCGGTACTGGGCCGCAGAGAATGAAAATGTTTTATTGGTTTAATTTATTGGCAACGAGG
>NW_007579074.1:198306-199383 GCF_000690725.1 Stegastes partitus | reverse complement strand
CAGGAGCTCCGCCCACCACAGTGGCGGGTTCGACTCCCATCTGCTGCCTCCGTGTCCACGTGTCCACAGAGGTTTTACCCACGTTGAGTCCGGCTGAGTGAGGTCGGCCCAAACCACAGAGCGTCTGTTCAGAGGAGGAGACCAGAGACCTTCCACGTCCAGGTTCCTGTGAGTCCCACCACAGAAGCTCTGCAGAGACGAGCCGGGGCAGCCGTCTGAACCTGATTTGCTGCGTCGCCGTAAACACAACGAGCTGAACACCATGTCTGACACGTTTTCAGATCTTTTGTCGTCTCACCTTCCAATAAAATAAAAAAACCCGTGAAGCCATTTCACTGGTTTAACATCTGCAGAACTCCTCCAGACCAGACACTTGGTGACAGAGCAGCTTCCACCAGATCTGATGATCCCACAGAGGACACGCTTTAACTACTAACCCCAGCAAGTGTCTGTCTGTGGATGGATCCATGGTTCTACTAGAACCCAGTCTCTGGTCACATCTCACCACCTGTTGAGGCTCTAACATCAGCAGAACCTGATGTGGGGAAGCTGGACCAGACCAGGTTCTAACTTGTTCAAAATGCCTAAAACAGCAGAATTCTTGTCCAGGATGTCCTAAACCTGATGGTTCCTACATGACGTGACCAAGCCGTCCAGAACCATGGAAGGTGGTCAGAAGTAGCTGGAAGCTTCTTTCCTCCTGGATTCATGGTAGCAGCTGGACATGCTTGAGCTCCTTGAAGACGTTCCACCTTCATCCAGGAGGCTCCATCAGCTCTGACTGACTAGTTGGGAGTTCCACATCCTGATGTCCTGAAGGAGACATGAACACCTGAGTTTGGGTTTCACCTGGGGGTTGGTTGCTCCTCCCCCTCGTTAGTCAGGTGTTAGCGGCTCCTTCAGGATATCAGTGTCTGGCTTTGTGTGGGAGGTCTACTTCTGGAGATACTGACCCTACAGAACGGCTCCAGGGTGAGAACACACCAGCTTCACGGCCCGGGAACACAAATCTGACAAGAACTGAAGAATATATGAATGAAGCCAATCTGAGGCAGGAGAGCAACACCTCCGTCTGGA
>NW_007579074.1:193176-198022 GCF_000690725.1 Stegastes partitus | reverse complement strand
GCTCTTCCTCCGTCTCGTTTCTTTTCTGGCCAAACTGAAGACAAACGTCTTTCTGCTTGTCCCACATCCGAGGCGTTCAGCTGAGCGTGTAGCTACGAGCGAGTCCTTAAGGGCGAACCGGATCGGCGCCGGGCCTCCATCCTCAACGTGTCCGACACGATGGTTTCTTTATTTTCTCTGCTGATAAACAATGAATAAGACAAAGTGCGGGGAGGCGGGCGGTTGTCGCCTCAACCTGCAGCCTCCTGATAAGGGAGTCCTGGCAGCCAGACAGCAGAGGAACGCCGGCTAATTCCCCTCCTGCTCCTCCTCCTCCTGCTCCTCCTCCTCCTCCTCCTCCTGTTGCTCTGCAGGCTGAGGATTCAGAGGTGCTGCAGATGGAGAATCGTCTGTGATGAGAGGCCTGGAGGTCTCTCCCTCTGAGCTCATCTAATGCTGAGGTGTTCTGCATGTTAGAAGAAGAACAAGCGTCCCAAAGGCTGGACAGGAGAACGGTGATGATGGATCACTTTGGGCTGATAACACCGAGTCCTGTCACCACGTACAGGAACCATCAACCAGCTATGAAGTACTGACCTCTGATGTTTTCACCACTTTTTGCTCAAATGTGCTGAACGGCGCCACAAATCCTGCAGGTTCCTAATTCACAAACAGCCTTATGTTTGTCTAAACTGACTTCAACGTGACTCAGAACGTGTCCTGAATGATTTAAAACTGGTGAAACAACCTCAAACTGACTTCAAATCTGTAGAAAAGAACCCAAAACGTTTCCTAAATCACCTGGAACTGGACCAACACCAATCAAAACGCCTGAAATTGTTCCAATGTGAATCAAACTGCTGCGTTTACTGATAACTGTGAGGCGTTCAGGGAGCGTCAGGACATTTTTTAATGAAAAAAAGTCATATTTGTGTCTGTACGCTGTAGGCCAGCGGTTCTCAGACTGTTGGTTGAGTGTGTTCATGAGCCCCAGCTTGAATCAGATGTTTCATCCGTTCATGTGTTCATTCCAGATTCATCTCCTCACATTGACACGGTAGCTTTCTTTTGAATTAATGAACTGAATTTATTTTGAACAAATGAAAGAGAAAAACATATAAAAACGACAGACAATGATTTCAGAAAGAACAAAAATAAATAAATTAATAATAGTATTAACAAGCTCTAAAAATGAGTGGGAAGAAGAATAAACTTTCATGCTGACAGCTCTGATGCACATGTGTCTGATCTGTAGGCTTTGTTTTTTATTTTTTATAATGATCTGACGACCCCCATGGGGGCCCCTGAACCGGTTCAGGTCTTATTCTGATGCTGAGATCTGTGGGCTGCTCTAGTTGGATTTAAAGACCAAACTCTGGCCTCTCCGGACCTTCAGCTGCTGCCGGACCTGAGCTGCACTCAAACCCAGTTTCTAACCCAGTCAGCGCTTGGAGGATCCGGCCCGACACTCGGTTAATTCTTGGACCCTTCACGCCATCACGGAGCGATTTAGCAGCACCAGAGTCACCTCCACCAAAATAAAACAAGCTTTATTATTTTGTTTTTCTCTCTGCGCTCGGAGGACGTTTCTTCGTGTCACTTCCTCTCTGCTGACGGATGGACTTCAGCCCAAACCCATTACTGAACATAGCGAGCCCGGTGGTTCTTCCTGGGTTCTGGCGGGTTGAGCAGAGCCTGAGTCTGTCACCATGGGGTCACGGCGAGGCTGCACCTCCATTCACAGCCCGTTACACGCTCTGCTGGGCTGCGATGCTCGCTCCGCCTCCTCCATCCACTCCTATTCAGTCCATTCAGCCTCATCGTGAATGCAGCTTTGTGTTCTGCTGCCACGGGCCTCCCCCCTCCGGCTCTGTCCATTACTGCAGCAGCAGGTTCTGGAGGAGCAGGCCTGTCTCTGGAGGTCGTGACCTCTGGAGGTCGTGACCTCTGGAGGAGGAGGCGTTGGATGCACATCAGCAGCAGCAGCCAATCAGAGAGCGCCATTGTTTACACAGAGAGACAGACGAGCTCGTCATCAGACCGCTGGGCAGAACACCTGAAGCATTAGGACTCAGCATAGTAGTCAGATTACTTTAAGACATTACTTTTTGGTACATGTTCAACAATATCCAGAAGTGCAGCATCAGCTCCACTCGTGTTTTTGTCCTAAATAAGCCTCCGAACAGGATGAAGCTACGCTACGGCTACACGGTTAGACTTTACATCTACACATGTCCTGCTGCGCTCCACAGGATCATCCTCACTGGCAGCTGGAGCTGATTCTGCTGACGGCGCTAGGCTAACGCTATCGCTGAGATGCTAACGTTAGCTGTAGCACAGGATTATCTCTCTAAACTCAGATGAGCTTTGACCGATGGACTCGTCTCTCTGCAGAGATACGACCTGCAAAAACTGAACGAGAAGCACAAACATCTCCACCAATCAGGACGTTAGCTGCTCCCACAGCGGCTAATGCTATGCTAACAGTTAGCAGGCTGAAACAAGACCTTAGTGGGAAATAAAATCGAACAGAGCTGCTGGAGACAAACTGATTATTACTGATTGTATCTCTTATTATTGATCTTAATCGATAAGGGCGTTGACTCTCGTCAGCTCTCATCACTAAAATGTCAGAAATGTGATCCATACATGCATCAGTGTTTCCCTCAGTCCAGGATGTTTAGTTTAATGTGGTGAACGGGACAGAACCCAGAAAACGTCCACATTTAAACTGATGATCAGGATGGTGGACGACGAACACGTGAATGATTAAACGCTGCAGCTCCTTCTGTCGGAGGAGGACAACATCTGCTTCCACTGCAGCCTGAACATCTTCATTAGCGCAGCAGCAGCAGGAAGCACATTAAAGCGCCTCCGTCTGAAGCCTGGGCTCCACACAAGGCCTCTGACGGAGCACAAATAACTAACGCTAACGTATCAGCGATAGATAACGCAGAGGGAGACGAGCTGCAGGAGCTGCAGAACGTCAGCAGGACAGAAAACACTGAGTCAGACCAAAGATGAAGGAGGAGCTCAGCGGGCGGCGGCAGGAGCAGGAGAGAGCTGCTGACAGGCGAGGGAGTCATGGCAGGTGAGTCAGGACGGGAGGCGGAGCTCTGCTCAGGTCAGCATGTAGAAGCAGAGTCCTCCAGCACCACGGACTGGATCAGAGTGGATGAAACCATCAGGATGCTCCACAGCGTCTGTGAGCTCTGGACGTTTATCTGGGCGTCTGAAAAACGACTGATTGATATATTTAATATTGATGAACCGGGAACGCCTGCAGATTCTTATTTCTAAACATTCATCATGTTTCTCTCTGAGGTCAGCAGTTCAGTACAAATATTGTAATTCAAAATGTTACCTGACTTAAGTTATAAAAACACATTTTTGACCAGTTTACTTACATTTAAAACTGTTTTGTGTGATCTTAATGGACATCAGCTGTTGATATCCTGACTACATGTTTGTCAGACACGACGTTCTGCTGATTCAACACCGTCAGCATGCTGCAAACTAAATAAATACATGAGATCAAATCCTCATTTGTGATGTTTTTAACCACAAACATGTAAATCAGTTCTCTACTACATGTGATGTGTTATGAAAAGAACAGGGACATTCTGTTAGTTAACAGCTGGGGGGGTTTGACCATTTGTCAGTTTTTATTATGCGGAATTTTTCTCTCAAATAAAAGCAATTATTAGTAAAAATAATGACATGTTTTGCTGACTTAATTACAGTATAAAAAACATAAAATAGCATAGTTTTACCATCAATTTTTGGCCTGTTTTTTATATTATTATTATTATTATTATTATTATTATTATTATTATTACCTTTATTGCATTAAACGTGGTAAATTAACAGTTAAGGGGATTTTTTTCTCTTTTTTTTGCCAATTTCAGTTTCTTTTACTTTATTTTTCTCTCATATAAAAGTAAATATCTGTAAAAAATAATTGTGTTTTGCTGATTTAATTACAGTAAAATAAAAAAAGCATAATTTTACCATCAAATGTTAAAAGTGAACATTATTTTTAACCTTTAATATGTTAAATGTGATAAACTAACGGTTAAGTTTATGTGAAATATTTGCTGTATTTCCACCTATAATATACTTACATATTTAATATAAGACCCAGATGGCAGATTCAGGATCTCTGTCTGCCGCCATGTGCTGCTGCTGTGACCTCCAGTCTCTGAACCACTGACGCTGCTCTCTGTGATGATTTAACTAAACAGGGAGCAGCTTCCCACAGACCAGAACCAGAGGCTCAGAGAGGACGGGGAACCGAGCCGCCTGCAGCCCGTTTGCTCGTCGCAGCAGCAGCAGCAGCAGATGTTGTTGTTGCGTCGCTGCAGAGACGCAGCTGCAGGTCGGAGCTCATTTCATCCTCCATGTGAAAACGCACAGAGCCCTGGTGGAGCTCAGCTGCTGCCCCACGCCGGGGCAGCTCCCGGCTGCACGCGGCGGTGGAGGCACCAAGAAACCCCCAGACCACCGACGGAGGTAAATCCAGCTGACCCAGAATCAGCTCGCACTTTATCAGCACGCCCCAGCAGAACACGACAAGAACCGCTCATGATTTAATTGATTTAATGAATGCACTGTGGCAGAAACATGGACGGATGGATTAACTAATTAAAACCCACAATGGAGCGATGCAGTAATCCCTCGTCGGCTTGATCAGAGCCTCCAACACCAGGAACCAAACAGCTCCACAGCCAGCTGAGCTTCACAGAACCATCATCAGCAGGACGTGTTCTGATCCGCTGGCTGCTCTGTCACTGCTCTGGTCCTGGTTCAGCTAAACTAAACATCTGTTCCACACTAAAGTCCTAGTTCACGTGCTAGAGGGTAAAAA
>NW_007579074.1:184328-191239 GCF_000690725.1 Stegastes partitus | reverse complement strand
GTTTGACAGCTCTGCTCAGCGTTCAGCTTCTTCTGTCTCTGCTCTCACTCGTCCACACGACGTCAAACAACCGCAAACAAACACATTAAGGCTGAAAGGATTCATTGATTAGTCGATTAGCAAAGATCTCCTGGTTAGAACTTCTCAGCTGTGATGATCTGTAGGAACGTCAACAGTCTGCATCAACATGAGCAGCTCACAGAACAGCCTCCTGTTCTCAGTATCGTCATATTCTTCTGCCAGACGTTGGTGGTTTTTTAACAGCGTGCTAAGCTAGCCGCTAACTAGCAGCGTCTCTCTCCACCTGCTGGTGTTTCAGAGTCATTACACATGATCATCACAATAAAAACCAAGTGTCCTGAGAACAGCTCGAGGACATGAAGGGGACGGACTCGGACCTGCAGGCTGACGCTCGGTGTGTTTATGGGCTCATCCCGCTACAGCCTTCAGCTCTCTGTGAGACTCTGCTGTCCTGAGCTCAGCCTCCAGCGAGCAGCAGGACGACCAGCAGAGCTCAGAGGCTTTCACCAGGAGAAGGACCGGCACCGGGAGCTGGATCGGTCCAGAGCCTGAGCACAGGGAGGGCCCGGAAGCTCAACCCAGCCAGAGATAAGTCTCTAATGAACAAGCTTCAGCCCTCTGAAGCACAAACCTGCAATGTTGTTCACTGCATCCTAAAAACAAAGTGTTTGGTGACATTTCACCACGATCACGTTAATCTACACGTCAAGCTGAAGGCATCATGTTCTTATGTCCAGCTGAACGGTGACAGAATCCAAGTCCAGTAGCTCACCCCATGTTCATCCCTCTGAACCACCGAACCGCCAGCTGGTGTCAAACACACAACGTTTGTCTTTTAAGTCAAATCACACCATTTATTACAGCAAGGAACAGAAAAGTCACATCGTTCTCAACCTGCTGACAGTCCATGAACTTCAGTTCCTCTGAGCCTGAAGTCAGGACACTCCAACAGAACCGGGTCGTCCCAGACGTCCATATGACGCCTTCTGTTGGCCACAAACTGGAACGACTGGGAGACTCAGCGTGTTGTGTGTTGCTGTGAGCTGCTGCTGGAGCTGCTGGAGACCAGGAGCTTCTCTGTGCACTGTGAGGCGTTCAGGGAACATCTGGACACATCCAGTCAGGAGTTCTGATCGGTTTGACTCACGTTCAGTTCCAGGAGACGCTCTGGATTCTGATGTTGGTGCCGATGTGAACGTTAGCAGGAAGCAGCATTCTGTTCATCTGGATGTTTTTAGATATTAAATATTTCAGAAACGTGTAAATTCCTGTTTTTCATCTGCAGTCATGACTCGATGATCCGACACTAAACGTAAAACCTTCTTTCATGTCGGAGTCAGAACCCAAGGCTGTGTTAAGGCTGTTTTCATGGGTTCTGTTGGGTTTTCCTTGTCGGATAGCAGGTTCTGGATCGTTACGGGTCACGGCTGGATTTATTGCAGCAAAACTAAACGTTGCAGTGAGCTGTTGTCATGACGCTCAGACAGAGGAGCGTGGTGACAGAGGTTTCCATGGAAACAACACCTGCAGACCTGTGGAACCCAGCAGCGACGACGACGACGGAGGACGTGTTGGTGTTCAGAACAAACAGGAACCGTCTGCTGGGTCCAAACTGTGAAGTCCAGCTCAGGTTCACAGTAGAACGTGCTTGAACCTGAGGAGTTTCTCCAGAACAGGTTCTGCTCCAGTGAAGGGCAGCAGAGCCCCGATCTCCAAGATGTTCTCTGACAGGAGGACTTTCTGAGGAAACACCTGCGACGGCCTCAATCTGAGCAGCAGGAGTCTCCTCGCTGTTTCTCTGACTTCCTGCCTTCATTCCAGATGTGGAGAAACATCTGGAATTATGTAGAAACAGATTGATGTAGCAGCTCCGTCTTACTGAGCGGACCGAGTCTCTCCTTCAGGACAGAACATGGGTTCTACTGACTCCTTCAGTTGAGGTAAACCTGCTCCACAGCGTCTCCTCCTCTGAGCTCAGGGTTTCCTCCTCAGCCACCTTCCACTGTCCAGGATGAGCCGATGAGCTTTACTTCAGCAGAGCGGTGCGTTGATTATTCCTCCAGACAGAACTGATGTAGATGCTTTGCCGTGTCAGCAGGCTCCCCATGACGCTGCCCGTTGACACGTTAACTGTTCAGTAAAGGACGAGGCTTCCTGCAGCCTCCTGCTTTCACACCAACTACACACCACAAAGAAGACCATCCCATAGAAACCCTGACAATTAAATAAAATAAATTAAACGATGGAACATCGAAACTGGAAAAACGGAGAGAATTTTGGCAAACATCTGTGAAATAAAGTCGTTTTTCTGCTGATTGAAACACAAACAGTGATTCCTGTTTATACCAACGCAGCTTTAACTGATAGATGTGACAGATGTCTGCACAACGACTGACTATTTACTCAGTCATCTGTCCAGCAACTGCAAATATCTTAAAACATGTTAAACATGGAAGAAAAACTATTAAAGACTGTTTGTTATGTTTTGGGGTAAAAAGAATATTTTACATGCAAATGTTGTAAAAGAATAATTTTCTGATAGAATGCAGAGTTTGATGTGTTTGTGTTTCTCACAGTTCACACGTGAATCTGACTTTTTCCTGTAATTATTATTATTACGAAGGCGGAGCTGCTGATGACACAAACACCTCACCGGTCGTGTTCCTGAATCTTCTCAGAGCAGATCCTCCTGTGACCTCCCACACCCTTCCTCCTACATGGTCTTTGTGGACGTCCAGATGTTTCCAGCAGCCACCAAAGTGTCACTCAGACTCTCACTGTTTCAACAAACGTTCATTTTTAGTGTCTCACACAACAGAGAACGTATAACCGGACCTCAGCTCTCCTGAGAAGCAGACCGCTGACGACTATAAACAACTACTAACTAGTTATGGAGCAACCAGAGCCACTAGTCCCTCTGATTGGCTGAACATCACCAGTAACAGCCAATCACAGACAGCCATTGTTTACACAGAGAGACAGACGAGCACATGATCAGACTGGAGCTCCGTTCAATGAGCAGAAACCCTGTTTACATTGTTTGTGCTGCTCATAGCGCCACCTACTGGTCTGTGTTGTATTCATATGTTCACAGCAGCTGGATGAACCATCCTGTAGAGGCTGCACGCCACTGCTGCTGTTGCACTTTTCTTAGATGCTAAACTGCGTCTTGTTTTCTGTGCAACGACAATAAAGTGACTTTAATAAAAGATAAAAATGTTGCTGAGCTGTAATTAACGCCACAACGTTCCACTGACACGCCCTGAACACACCTGAATCATCAACCTGTTGGTCTCAGTGCGGTTGGAATTGATTCTGCTGACTAGCTAGGCTAACGCTAACACTGAGAGGCTAGCTGTGCCTCTTAGCCTGTGGCTAACGCTAGCTGGAGCGTCGTGTTACCTTTCTAAAGTCAGATTAAGTTTAACTGGGCAGAGGCATAACCTGTGAAAACTGAACAAGAAGCACACAAACATCTCCACCAATCAGCTTTCCCAGCAGCTAACGCTACGCTAACAGCTAGCAGCAAAGTTAGCAGGTAGCCACAGACTGAACTGAAACTGAGTTGATAAAGTTTTAAGATGTGGACCTTATTGGGAAAGAAAACAGAGGAGCAGCAGGTGGAGCTGCTGGAGACAAACCGATCAATCGATCAATCGATCGATCAGTAAACGGAGGAGAGTGTCTGAGCGTCACATGATGCTCTGATGTCATCACTCCTATTGTTACTGTACGTTTGAGTGACAGAGCTCCTTAATAGCATCATGCTATCATGTCCTGTTGATAAACAAGAGTTGTGTTGGTGTAAAATATTGATCACTGATAATCATTGATCCCTCGTCCTGGTGTGCTTAAGGCAGCTAACGGGCTGTAGACCGTCTGGATCACCTTCATGGTTCTGCTTTTAAACGACCCGATTCAACACCAAGCATCAAGCGACTGTGTCATCGGAACACAGACGACGGCGCCACCCTCAGGCCGGACTGGAAACGACCGCAGCGATCGATAACGTTCACGCAGCAAACTGTTGTTTTCATAATTGTAGGGCCAAAACAACAACAGAAGCCAGTCAGAGACCAGCGGAGGAGCGCCAGGAAGCTGAATCCTTAAACGGCGTGAGCTGAGCGTCTGAGGGCTGCTAACGAGGTGAAGTGGGGCTAACGGAGCAGCGTAGCGGCTGTCTCTGATAATTAGGATGTTTCACCTTGCCGACGCCTCCCGCGGCGCACAGACCCGGCTCAGGCCGAATCAAAGCAGCAGATTCTGTCAGATGCAGCTCCGAGCGACTCGGCGCATGTATAAAGCATGATGCGGCGGAAACGCTGGCGCTTGTTACTGCACCTGTTGATCCGGAGCTGGAAGCACATTCAGGGACCGGGCCGCTCTGCTGAGCACTAAACCGGATCGCCGGGAAGCTTCCCGTCTCAGAGCGACGCTAAAACCTGATTAATACGCAGCAAAGTGGGGATTTGGTTTGATGTTGGAGCTGCAGACGAGGACCGAACCGCTGACGGGGGGTTCAGGTACAACATCTGTCTGACATGTGGAAGTATTTACTGATGCTGTAACGACTCCCCGTGTGTGGTTAATAATACTACCTGTGAAAAGACAGACAGGAGATACAGATGATGCTCCTCTGGACAGCTTCACTGCATTCATCAGCCAAACTATCACTGACGTCCACATGAAGCAGATTAAACACACGCGGAGCTGCTTCCTTCTAAATCCACATCAACGGGCCGAGTTTAAAGCGCCTCCTGGAGGTGGAGCATGAACTAAACCAAACCCCAGAACTCCTCCCTGGCAGGCGCTGCCGTTTCCAGATGCTCCCTAAACGCCTCGCAGTCATCACGTTCTCCCTGCAGAACATCCATCCTCTCTACGCCTAAGGTGCTGTTCTGTTCAGCGGTTCTTCAGCATGTTGTTCTGACGCCCAGCTGCCAGACGCTCCGTTTGTCCGTCGTACGTCTCAGTTCCTCCTCAGCGTCGACCTCCAACCAGCTGCTGATCTACACTCAGGTGTGAGCAGGAGCAGAGCCAAACAAGGTCAGCACATTGTTCTGTAAACCCGCCACACTGTGCTGAAGGCTCCCCGGAGCCGCGGTCCATTTAGCGCCGAGCTCCCCGCGGGCCCGGTCCGCTCGCTGCTGCCGTCTGCTCTTTTAAAGCTGACCTCGCTTCACTTGTGTTCTCCCTCAATCCCTCGTCTGCTGAGGGGAGCGTAGGCGACGCAGGAGCTGATCCATGATGGCGGACCGGGCCTCTCAACAGCACACCTGACACACTGAGTCCACACAGTACAGCCAGAACCACACAGGTCCAGACAGAACAGAACCACAGCTCAGGATTAAACTGATGACAGAACACCTGTTTGCTGCTGTTCTCTGTAAATCAGCGGCTGCACGACGGGTTCTGGTCCGACACACTGGAGCAAGAACCCTGTTGGAACCCGCGGGTTTATTATTACTGTTCCGCCAAAGGAAACGAGATTTTGAGAACCTAAACATGGACAAAAACTCACCAGAGCCGCCACGCACACCAGGACCGGAGAAAATGTTGGTATGTGAGTAGACTTGGACGTGTCACTGGCTCCACAGCGCCCCCTGTCTGAAGCCCGTTTGGTCTGGAGCTACGACATTTGGTAGGCACATGGAGCAGGTCGGCACCAACAAAAACCAGCTCCAAGCTCAAAAATGCAACCCAGCTCCACAGCGCCCCCTACAGTACTTCAACAGAGTCCCATCGCGGCTACGTTTCACGTAGAGCTACAAAAAACGGTCCACACATGTAGCAGGTCGGGACGCACAAAAGAGTCCATCAGCGTGTTTCTGTAAACCCAACAGGAAATCCACCATGTTGGACAAACGGCGACATCTCAGACATCTCTCTCCTCCTACAGGGACGGTCGTACACACCTGACCAGCCGGCTACAGCAGGTGGTGATTACACGTCAGTAAAACGGTCCGCACAAGTCTGACGGCGTGGAAATGGCGCCCCCCTGAATTTGGCCACGACGCCATAAAACATCACTTTATGTTGATGTGACGTTGGCGCCGCCTGAACAGAAACGATGGACCAGACTCGGACGCGTCAGCTTCATCGCTGGGCCGTCGACAGCTTGTGCATTTGAACGAAACCCTGAAAGAAAGAACTAAATGTGGCGGCAGCAGATCAAACAGGCAGCAGAACCAACGCTGCTCCTGTCTGCTGAACAACTGACAGGAAACTAAACGACTGGTCCAGACATCATCAGTGCAGCGCCGATCACTACGCTTATATTTTGGGCTGTTTGTCAGACTTCAGTGCTCCTGGTTCAGAAGACGAGCGACGGGACGAGGTTTGTCCTGGAACGAGTGCAGGAGCTTCTAGCGGTGTTTCTAGCAGGTCTGCTGCTGACTGAAGCTTCACAGGAGAAGGACTGAAGAGCCTCCTGCAGCTCCACCGTCTGGTCTGGGCCGGCAGAGCCTCCTACTGCACACACCTGAGATTCTTTAAGACTTCCTCGCGCCAGAAGACGAACACGTGTTGATGGAGATGAAGGTGAGCCGCCTGTGGTCGACTCCAGCAGCTCAGGGAAAAATATCAACATCTGGCAACTAGATCGTTACCAAACAACTTCTTCACCAACATGTTGGTACAGGTGTGTAATAACACAGCTCTGGTGGGAAACTCTGAGAAACACCTGCTCAAGTTATGGTACCCATAAACGATTGATGAAAAATGGATTTTTTAAAAAATCTATTTTTTGGATTTTTTAAAAAGTTGTTTTGTTGTTTGGTAACGATTTAGTTGCCAGATTAGTGGTAAGTCTCATAAAATGCTTTTACTATCACACCAGATGAATAAATAAACAGTCGGCTAAACATCCCAGACATGAAGGAGAGCAGCTC
>NW_007579074.1:183146-183991 GCF_000690725.1 Stegastes partitus | reverse complement strand
CACCTGGAAAATACATTACAGGGAAACCTGACCTCTGGACCCGGTCTGGTTCTGGAGGTGAAACCAGCTCAGAGCACCGTTCACCAGACAACAACAAACGTACAACCAGTACGTGTTCATCTCCAGGCTGAGGAGAACATCCTGACATGGAGACACCAGACGAGCACAGCGACCCGTCAGACAGTCTGAAGCTCGGTCCAACAGGTTCATCCTCATTTACAAACCATGTTACACAGAAACTCCCTGTAAGGCTGCTCAGCTTCTGTCCTCAGCACAGACCCACGACTGATGAGTGACGTCCACGTTCTGGAGCTTGTGCTGAGTCTACCTGTTAACAACAAACCCAGCTGCTGCAGAGCCAGAACGAGAACCTGACGGAGCTGAACCAGTGTAGAGAGGCGGCTGGTTGGCAGCAGGAGCAGTGAGTGGACTTACAGGCGTAGGTCATGGCGAAGCTGCTGCCGGTGTCCACCATGTCCACCTGGGGCACCAGCTTGGGGACGTCCTGGTTCTGGGCCAGGGCGAAGCGAAACACCTCGTACTCGTGGGAGCCGGTGGGGAAAAGGCCTCCTGTTGGGGAAGCACACACACACAGAGGAGTTGAGGAGCAGAGCGCCGCAGCAGCAGAACCTCCAGAGACCCAAACGGCACCACAGCAGCACAGCAGCACAGCAGCAGGGTGAAAACCAAAACACACAGCAGGACTCAGAACCATGGAGACCAGAGACCAGAGCCGCTTCACTGTTTACAAAACGGTACAAACACATGAAATCAACGTTTTGTGTCACGTTTTTATTGGTTTCTGTGGTTTTGTCACGTTTTTATTGGTTTCTGTGGTTTTGTCA
>NW_007579074.1:181647-183086 GCF_000690725.1 Stegastes partitus | reverse complement strand
TGGTTTCTGTGGTGTGTGTCATGTCCAGGCTGTTCTACGTCTTTACTGGTTTTTTGTTGGTTTGGTGTCTCTTCGTGGTGGTTTTGTTTCATATTTTGTGCCTGTAATGAAATCTACAAGTTAAAGCTTGTTTTTGTTTCAAAGTGCTGAAACTGTTTTTGCTGTTCTGGCGTCGGGCCGGTCGGTTCTGGGATTCGGAGGTTAGATTCTGTCCAGATGTTTATCAGAGCTGTGACTGATGACATCTCCAGTAAGAACTGATATATGGTACTGATAACAACCCAGGCAGGTTCTGGCCCATCTCCGTGTCCGTTAGGTCTGGACTGCCGAGTTAAATGACCAGAACCGGCTGTGTTTCAGCATGTGGTCGTCCTCGACATGCAGCAGGAGATGAGGAGCTGGGGTGGACTCGGCCTCCGGCGCCTCTCAGACCCTCCACCGGCGGCGCCGAGCCTCTGCTCTGCCCTGATTGCCGTTAAAAGCCTCTCGTCGGCGCTCCGGCTCGTTGACATCCTCTCCACTCGACGCTCTCTCGGGTCACGGACGGATGATCTGAACACTTCCACTCCGGCTGATTGACCCTCTTCTGTTCCTCTACATTCAAATGCTGATGAATGTTTTTCCTTCCTTTAGTGCAGAACCCGTCGAGACTCTTCAGAACCACCGCGTCGGCTGCTGGGTCTCAAGTGGTCGAGGAAACAGAGTCACTCTGTCAATCTGCTCGTCTTAACTTCCCTCAGACCTCCAGCATCCTTTCACTGCGTTGAGGTTCCCGTTTGCTGCTGATGGGACAGAACCACGCCCGGTACTGAATGTCTGTAAACAAGCAGCTTTATATCCTACAGGTCCAGTTCATCCTCCACACACCGTCTAACGATTACTGTCCTTATTCAGACGATTATTTTTGCTCACGGTGACGTCACAGAACCAAAGCTGACGTCTTAAAATGTTCTGTTTCATACGACCGACGGATGAAAAACCACAAACGTGAGGTTTAAACGACATCATGTGACAGAGAGAAGTCCGTCATCCTGGACGAATGATTCATTACTACGTTGTTGGTGTTAATTGGTTCTGTCAGACAACAACGTCCACTTTGTTTTATTGGACAAACGGGTCTGAAGCTCAAATATTCAGTTTAGGATCTGATGTCAGGACGTCTGCTGATTGAAATACAGCAAAACTCTCATTTTATGGTCAGAAACTGTAAAAGAACAACTTAAGAGTTGTAAAAAAATTAATTAAGTAATGAATTAAGTAAGTACTGATTTCTCATGTGGACATTATGTACAGTTTTATTAATTTTTACAGTTAACATATAAATTGTTAAATTATTACTTTTCTTTTTTTTCTTGGATTCCAGCAGATATCATCTGTAATTTACAAAACATGGGGGAAAAAATAATAATCAAAAATACATAATGTGGCAATATAAAGCA
>NW_007579074.1:163127-174152 GCF_000690725.1 Stegastes partitus | reverse complement strand
ACATCAGTACACTCTGACCGTCCATCCACCCCGACCTCCTCCCTGCAGCCCCTGAGTTCAGCAGAAACCTGAACCCTGATGTATGAGCTGCTGTGTTCGGTTTGCAGCGTTGCATGTTGTGCTGCATGTGCAGGTGGCAGCGGCTGTAATGTGAATGCAGCTGACAGGTGAGATGGGGGTGGGGGGTCGGAGCGCAACAACAGAGCTACGACATCAGCATTGTTCCCTCCATCTATGATTTACGCCCGCAGGAGGCGAATCCGAGCGCTTAAAGCAGCTTCCACACACTTTCCATACGCCGTGCAGTGCTGTGTGGGCACAACGCTCTCATCATTTATTCATCCTCCGTCATCCTTTATGGAGAAAAGATTAAAAACATCATTCTTTCACGAGCCCACGGGCTGTTTCAGATAATTTAATGTAAAGAAACGTCGGCGCTGGAGGCAACAGCAGGGCTTCAAACAGCAGCAGCTGGATTCACAGTCGTGTCAGACAACACGGCTCGCAGCACAAAACGTAACGAAGCCGGCATGAAAGTTTGATCTGAACACAGATTAACGAGGACGAGAACAAGTGAAGGGCTTCTTCCTTCATCAGAGACGGCAGAGCAACATCTGGACCCTCGTCGAGAGCTTCGTGGTTCCAGATTGTTCTACAGCGCGATGCTGAGCTGCATCTTTAGCATCATTAGCATCAAGACACAGGCTGATGATCCTGCAGCTTCTAAGGGCTGAAGGAAGCAAACAAAACCCAGAACGACAGCCGTAAAACGTGCAACTTGACTGTAAGCTCAGAAGGTGGCGCTGTGAGCTGCACTGCTGTAAAAAACAGAGTAGAAGAAGAAACCAGAAACAGAAACAGCAGCTAGCGGACCGCTAGAAGAAGAAACCAAACGAAGGCTTCAGCAACTATGAGCAACCTGTAAAGTTGGTGGCGGCCATTTTTAAACGTGACAAACAGCTGATTCGACATGTGACCTGAATGTCTGCTACATCACAACTTATTCAGAACAGACACACAACACGACAGCAAAGAGAAACCAAAGAGCCACAAAGGGACAGAAAACAAAGAGGGACGCTGCTCATGTCTGTGTTTCTGGACGCCTCCTCGTCGGGTTTCTTTCACGTCTTCCAGACTTCACATCATCGACAGACTCATCGCTTTACTTCATGACCAACAGATGGAGATGCATCATGTTCCTGCTCAGTGGCTCCTGACATCCGGACCTGATCTGATTCTGTCCCAGGTGTTCAGATGGACGCTCTGAACTCGTCTCCACCGTCCCGTAAACGTCCACGAGTCTTTAAACGCACCTTAGCGGTTCCCCAGCGACCCTCAGCATCACCGTCCAGCTCACCGCCTCCCAGCAGCAACACGAGGCCTCTGAGCACAGAGGAGCAAAACCATGAGCTGGCTTCAGCTTCCACCAGGGAGGAGGCAGCAGGCGCTCGGTCCATCACCACAGTGGACAGCATTTAACTACAAAGGGCTGGGAGCTGCTCAGGATGTGGACCTTTGTGCTCAACACAACGTCTGAGACTCACAACGCAGCGTCTCCACGTTAGCATCGCACGGAGATGAAGAACCCTGCTGGGTCTCGGTACAGCTCAATTAGCTTCAGGCAGAGATCCTGGTTCAGGCTGAGTTAAGGTTGGAGGATCTTCATGACGAGGTCCACCGTTCCACTGAGCCGTCCATCCACCCCCAGCTCCTCTCACGGCATCACTCTGGACCAGGACCTCGTGAGCTACAGAAGACAACAGATGCTGTTGTAACTGTGAGAACACACACACACACACACACACACACACACACACACACACACTGATGTCTTTAATAACACGTCCACTTTACAGTTTAATGTAAAGACTCTGATTAAACTGATATGACGTCAGATTAACAGCATTTACACAAAAATATCAGTAAAACTCCTCTAACAACCGGATTAAACCTGATCGTTAGTATTATTCTGGATAATTACACATGAAATCAGAACATTCTGATCAGAGCTCCTCCAGAACCTCCTCAGAACTTCTGGTCCAACCTGATGGACACAAACGTTCACCAGGAGTCGACTCCAGACCAACTGGCATCATGTCAGACCCACAAAACACCAGCAGAGACGCACACAGCGATCCAAACAAACACAAAGACACACAAAACATCCATCAAAAACTGGTTTGTCTCTTTGTGATGGTTTTGTGTCTCTTTGTGGTGGTTTTGTGTCTCTTTGTGTTCATTACACATCTCTTTCTTTAATCGGTTTGTTTCCCCTTCAGTTCTTCCATCTCTTGTTGTGTGTCTTTGTTATTTCCTTTTGTGTGTCTCTTTGCTGCTGCCTTGCATCTATTTGTGTTAATTTTGTGCTATCTTTAGTCGTGTCAGTCTCCCTTTACGTCTCCTCTCTGTGAGTTTCTTGTTGTGTCTCTGTCTCGTACCACTTTGTAGACGTTCCTCGTCTGTTTGTGTTCATGTTGTGTTGACTTTGTTCAGCCTGTGTGTCGTCTGGTTGGATCTTTGTGGTGGTGAACTGAGCAGAGCTTCCCTCCACCGGTCCAGAGCCTGATCGGGTCAGATGGTAGTAAAAGCTGTGGCAGCGTCACACTCTGGGATCGACCTGCTTCATCAGCAGAAGCCACCGTCTCATAATGAGGGTAGAGTTCAGACTGAGTGACGGATCAGGAGTGTTTCAGATCAGAGCTTCTTCCCCACCATGTGATCGCTCAGCAGCCAGTCAACCAGGTCTAATCAACACAAAGGCCAGATTAACCTCCTCCTCAGTCCTTCAGCTGGATTCTGTAAAACCTCCACCAGTCTGTTTCAGTCACGTCTCGGTTGGTGCCGGTCACGACAAAGACTGGCTTTAACCTTTAAACCGACATGAAGCTTGTCTTGTGCTGACAGACCGTCTCTGGAACGCTGGACGGGACCGACTGGACCAACTGGACCATCTACATCTGTGAGCTGAGCTGCAACATGAATCCGGACAAACGGAGGAAACTGTGCAGAAGGATGAGGTGGAGACCAAAACCAGAGCCAAAACCAGGAGCTTTAAATGGACGCTGCTGCTCCAGAACTGACGGACGTGGAAACAATCAGCTTTCCAACACCTGTGAGTCGACTGATCGATGCTCTGAGTTTCCACATCAGACTCGTTTCGTCCTGACTGAACCACAGAAGGCTGCAGGAGTCCAAAAACGGACACTTAAGGTGAATTTTCACATTTCAGAACAAGCTGCACAGATAACTGACAAACGGACACACCAACGTTGAACCTGCATCGGTATGGAGGAGGAGAAATAAAGGCTCTCCACGTATGAAATCTAAATGACGACCAGCTTTGGTGTCATAGTTTTGGAATTTTTGAATAATTTTTTAACAATATTGACTCTATTTTGTACATTGTCGACACCTTAGAAGTGGAGTCTAGAAACAGAAAACATCTCTGAAGCTTCTAAAAGCAGCACAAAAGTTCATGAAAGCAAATTAATCATGGGCTGCAGGTGTCTCAGTGGTTAGCATCGTTAGCGCCTCACAGCTAGAAGGTCGCCGGTTGGCGTCCCGGTGAGGACACCCGGGATCTTCCTGCGTGGAGTCTCCATGTTCTCCCCGTGCAGCGTGGGTTCTCTCCGGGTTCTCCGGCTTCCTCCCACAGTCCAGAAACATGCTGAGGTTAATTGGTGATTGTAAATTGTCCGTAGGTGTGAATGTGAGTGTGCTTGGTTGTCTGTCTCTAAGTGTAGCCCTGTGATAGACTGGTTACCTGTCCAGGTGAACCTGCCTTCACCCTGAGTCAGCTGGGATAGACTCCGCCCACCATGACCCTGGTGAGACATCTGCGACCATGAAACACTGTGAGAACATAGAAAACCTGCAAACACACACACGTGTGGATTCTATGAGCTTAAATTGCAGATGTGTTGGTTCAGAAACAGCAAACAGCTGCACAGATTCAACACATGAAGAGAGTTTTAATGACAAATAAAACATGATGAAGCTTCATTAATCCTGAAAACTGGTTCATGGCTGTTGTTTAGGGAGAAACAGGAAAACATGATGCTGAGGATTAAAAAACAGCTAAAATAAGAAGTAATATTACACTAAACCCATCTCTTGCTGTTATATGATGTTGTCTGTTTTATAATTACTATTGTTTTATATATTTCGTTGTTTGTTCTCTTCTAGCCGTCACTGGTTGACTCCTTTACTCCTGTTCCTATTCTGAGCCTTGTTCCACTCGTTCTGCTCCTCCATGATCTGCACCGTTTCCTCCTCCTCCCTCCTGTCGTGTCTGTAAACTCTGCTCTTCACCACAGCTGTTATTAATCACATCATCTGCATCACCGACGCCGGAGGAAACATCTGCAGCAACAATAAGCGTGTCGCTCCAGAGTCAGCAGACGTCGGCGTGAGCTGCAGCTCGGAGTCCCAACACCTGAGAAAGCAGCAGCTCTGGTTTATTCATGGCCTCCGCCTGCATTAACGCTGTCAGCAGGAATCAGCCGCCGGTTTCCGGGTCGCACGTTCAGATCCGGCTCAGCGGGTTTCTCCTGCTCGGCCTCCATTGTTTACCGGCGCAAGTTTTAACAAAAGCACTTAAGACAAAAAGCACTTTGCGAGGCGCCGGCGGCCAGAAATAACACTCAGAACGCATTACGGCCAAATGAGTTCACGGGATTCAGAAGGCGAAGCAGGAAGCAGGAGGACGGAGAGGATCCAGTCTCCTCGGCTTTATTCATCCTGTCCTCCCCTCAGTCGACTCCAGCCCTCCGTCCTGCTCTCATCCGAGCTTTCACTTCCATTTGGAATATTTATCGTCCAGCTCTGTGCTGGTTGTCACGCCAACACTGAACAAGACCCGGACTCAGACGTCGTTCCATCAGCAGGTCTGAGCCAGAACACAGCATCAGCAGTTGTTGCTGTTCGCTTCCCACAAACACAGAAAGGTCCAAAAGTCTCAGAGCACCTCAGAAACCTGATGAACACGTGTCCCGCCGTCCTTCCTCACCTTTACCTTCACAGCAGCACTGCTGTCTCCCTCTGCACATGTACAACCCTGGGCCTCTGGCAGGATGCTACTGAACACAGTTTGGTTCATTTTAGAGGTATCATGGAGGATTCTTGACCATTTTGAGCTCTGTAAGCAGCATCAGTATTATGGGATGTCTCATAGTTTCATGTCACAAACAGACAAAACTGCCCCAAAGACGCCTACAACCACCAAAACATGACGATAAATGACNAAATAATGATGTTTAAGTTTTAATTTGGGTAAAATTAGCATCACTTCACCATCTAAACATGATAAAACCTAGCAGTTTTACTCAATATGAGCAGAAAGTAGCAGGAAATTATCGTTTAAAAACGTCTTTGTTGAACAGTGCAGCTAATCAATGACAATATTACTATCAAAACCAATTTTTATTTTTTTAAATTCTGCACGTATTATCTGAGATTTATACTGATGCTAAAGTCACAGACACCAAAATGTGAAAATTAATTCCATCCTCTGCTACAGAAACAAGTTTTTATTGATGAAAGGAACTCATGAGATGAGTTTGAACAAAGTTTTGGTCTGTTGTGGTTTAATTAGCTTCTAAATGTGTTCACTTTAAGCATCCTTCCTGTGTGCTAGCTAGCAGCTAGCTCGTAGCTCAGCTTAGCTCCGCTGCTCGACGCAAACGGCAGCTAAGCTAACGTCTTGCTAGCTGCCGCATCCTCACTTTAAACCCGTCAAAAGTCGTCACGTTGTCGCGCGACACCAGTTAAAAACTGGACCACAGATACTCACGCACCCCGAACCGTCATCGGTCAGCAGCTAACAGCTAACTAACGAGCTAACGGTACACCTGCAACTGACGGAGCCTTCAAAATAAAAGCCCCGGTGTTTACAGGCGCTGAAGGCACAAATAGAAAGTGGAGAAATGTGATCAAATGGAAAGCTTCAGACTCCCTGGACGTGCTGTGTTGTGCTGCAGGCTGTGGGATTTTCCACCAGCCTGTTAAACACAACAACACAAGCAGAAGCTGGAAAACACTGAGTCCCTCTCTGGCTGTTGATCTGGACTCCACAGACTCATCTACCGCTCACTTTATTACAACTATTCATAGAATCGCTTTTCCATTTCACAAATGCCCACCACAGCGTCACAGAACCAACGTCTAAAAATGTCCTGTTTCCTTCCAAAGACATCCCAGAACGTGTGGTGTGACGACCATGATGTGGCCAGCTGGTCCTGGACAACCAGGAGTCAGAGTGATGTTGATCCGCTCAGCACCGGCCGGCCCAGACCCACAACAAGCAGTAAGTCTGCACCGCAAATATTCAGCTTCAGCAGAAAAACTGCTTTTATAGTGAACTGTTGTGAAAGAACAAATTACAGTTTGCAAAAATGCAGATTATTAATGTTATATATATTATTATTGTTGTTATTATTATTATTATTATTATTATTATTATTATTATTATTATTATTATTATTATATAGTTGTTATATATAGTTATTGTTATTGTTATTCACAGGTGTGATCTGTGCTTGTGCAGTGACCGTGTAAACTAATGTCTTGTTTTTGGTGATTTTACTGGATGCTATCTGTAATTTCACAAAGCAGCTGTTGTCCTTTCCAGCTGTTTCTGGTTCTGCTGTCAGAGGGCAGAACCAGGACGAAGCAGGACGACTAAAACCCGTCCAGCCAACACGTTAACGAGCATCGCTTCATTGAAACACTGCTTTAACAACGATGCCCGACACAGCCGGTAGAAACAACGACTGAGCTGTAAAATGATCTGTAAAATCTCCTTCTGTCAACCACAGACTTCTACTTCCTGAAGGGGGCGGGGCCAGCAGCAGGGGGCGGGGCCAGCTGCAGACTGAAACACACCTAAAACCTGCCGTTACATCATCAAACATCGGCTGAAAACTGGGGAGACTTTGACTAACTTTCTAGCACATGCGACCTTTCAACGCCCCGGTGTTCGGCTCCATCGACCCACCAGAACCAGAACCTGGTCAGAGGTAACTTGAGCATCTGGGCCCGTTTGCGGTGTAAGAAGGAGGACTGTGTTCCTGCTTCTATCAGCGATAAAGGCTGGAAAAGGATCCATTAAAGACATATTAACTTCCTCCAGAACCTTTTCCCCTCTGGACCGCGTCAGATATTAAAACAGTACCGGGTTTCTGCAGAACTCCACACAGTCTGGATGCTGCTCAGATTAAAACGGACACAGCCTCGTTGGGTTCATGTCAGCAGTTTGGGCCTTTTCAGAACCGATTCAACAACAACACCAGCGTCAGAGGAGTCTGGAGTCTGGTTAGTGGACGGATGGTGGTTCTGTTTGGGTTTCTAACAACAGAAACGTCAGAACGTTCCACGATGTGCTTCAGCAGAAGGACAAGATGGTGGAACGACTAGAGACGTTTCTTCAACCGAACGCTTCCTTGAGAGCGTTGTGGGAACGTTATAAATCATGTTCCCTCAACAACAGCTTCAGAGGACCAAACGTCTTCTAAACGCTGGTCTGAGAACGTTCTTCTTCACAACCCGAGCTCCTCCAGACTCATCTCTCTCAAACCTTAAATCACCGTCGGAGCTGGCAGGTAACGTTGTGGGAACGTTCCCTGCCGGCTGAGCTGCCACTGATGAAGTTTATCTGCTTTTTGAGGCGTAAGTTTGTTAAAAATAGCCCAGAGCTTCGGGGGTTTGCTGCCACTTGCAAACAAATCTGTCAGATAAACGTGGAGCAGCAGGAGAAGCGTCGGCGCCGTCCGTTAGGACGGTCACCGTAGGAGCAGCCGTGATGAACACAGCGAGGCAGAACTTACTGAAATGTGCTGAGCCTGAGTTTGAAGGTAGAACAGAACCGTGAGCTGGCGTGTCTGCAGCTCGGCAGGAAACAGGGACCTTATCGGAATAGTAAATGATTTATTCATCAGCGGCTGGAAGGAGTCCATCTGCTGTGACAGAAGGTTTCACTAATTCAATAAGGAAAGCCAGTGTGAGGGCGTCTTAATGCTCCGGCTGCAGGAGCGACCCGGCCGGCCCGACTCGGTGCTGCGTCAGCATCCGACCTGAGAGGGAGCCCATCCCATTAAAACTTGATTCTGGGGGCGGCAGCACGCTCGGATCCACACCAGTGGACGTGAGGCAGTCAAACGGGAATAAAAGAGCGAGCGAGTTGTTCTGGAGCGACCCGAGTCGAGATGCTGATGCCAGGAAGGAGGTTCTGTCTGCAGAACACCCTGCGTCTCCACAGCGAGTCCATCCAGGTGTGCTCTCGTCACACCTGCTCTGTTGTTGTGCTGCTTCAGGAACATGAACGTCTGGAGCTGATCAGTATCTGAAAGTCTTTGTCAGCTCGACCCGCTGCAGCACCAGAACTCTGCCAGAACTCACTCATTTATTCATCATCTTCACTCTGACAGTTTCTGACAGCAGAGATTTTCCACTTTCAGCTTCTCAGAGGTCACGTTGGACAAAACAAGCAAATCTGAGTCTGGACCCGCCAGAACAACGGTTCTGAATGTCGACCCGCCAGAACAACGGTTCTGAGTGTTGGTCGGTTAAACAGCTTCACTGATGGTTCAAAGCAGAATCCTGTTCAAACATGAGGCTGTGTGATGTGGGTCCATACAGAACAACAGCTGTTATAAAACATTATTGGACCGGAACCGAGCAGGTTTATGGGTTTTCTATGTGACTCTAATCTGATAATAAAACCTGATTCTAATCAATAAGTGTTAGTGTTCTGGCGCCGTATGGATGTCCAATCAATCACTGCAGTTATTGATTATCAGCAACAATATGTGACTCTTGTGGAGGGTCACTGATCACAGTGATCAATAACAATCAATCAAACATGTGACTGATCACTACAATCAGTAATCATCAGTATTTAGGAACCTTTTTAATCAATACCCGTCCCATGGTGCTGATCAGTCCACTACACCAATATTCTGATCATAAATAAAAGATGTATCAATAATCAATAATCAATAACCCTAACCTGTCCTGATTTCCTACAAGACTTAATAATAATCGATAATAATCGATAATGGCTCTCCTCTAGGTGATGACTCCTGCCGTAGATCTTATCGATCACATCAGAACCGATCAGAACCGTCAGTAATGTTGCAGCTCTGCGTGGTTCTGAAGGAGCGACGAACACGACCAACCCTCTGGTTCCGCTACAGCAGATGTATCGATCTGATTATCGATCATGACGATCAGTGTACCGGTGTGTCCGAGGTGCTGGTTCCGGTAGCGGCTCTGAGCCCGGTTGCTGGCCGTTGAAGTGCAGCGGACTCACGGAGGATCTACCAGAACCAGAACCGGACCGGAGAACTCACCGATGTTGATGTTAGTTGGGAAACTTGTGCCGCCGCAGAGTCCGAAGAGCAGCAGCAGCAGAACCGACGGGACCGACCGGACCGGCGGGACCGGGAAGCTCTGCAGCCGCATGGTTCCTCCTCCAGCGGCGTAATCCCATCCAGCACCGGGGCCGGAGCAGAACCACCGCAGCCCGGACTCACGCTCGCGCATCCACCAGCGGCTCGCAGCGGCTCGTGCGGTCACACATCCGTCCGTCCGGCTCGGCGGCTCCGCTCGGACTGAGGCGGGTTCAGGCTCTGAGCAGCAGCAGCAGCAGCAGCTCTGCCTCCCTCCTCCGTCCGTCCCTCCGTCTGTCTGTCGGTCTGTCGGTCCGCGCACACCGAGCCGCGTCTGGATCCTCCCTGGACTTAATGAGACACTGACGATTCAACCCGTTTGGACCCGTCCAGGACCCGTCCAGGACCCGTCCGCGCTGGAGGGAATCTGAACAATAAGCAAACTGTTGATGTGAGGAGGAGGAGGAGGAACCGATGAAGTTGATGTTCTGAGAAGCAGCAGCAGCAGAAAAGAGGAGAAGAGCTCCGTCCTGAAAACCCGTAGAACAGAAATGTTCTCTGGTGCTGACTGTGTTCCTGTTATGAGTTCATCAAACACTATCTGTTGTGACCTGAAAGTCTCTAAAACAACAGTTCAGTATGAATAGATTTCACTTTGTTCATGGAGTCCCAACAGATAGTAGTGGATTTACAGCAAAGTGTCCACATTAAAGAGAGCTGATGACTGTTTGTTATAAATACAGACTTCTGATGTGGACATGATTATTATAAAGACAACAATAATGATTATTATTGTTACAGTTTCTTTATTTTAATAGATATCTTCTGTAAGTTACCAAGACAGTGAAAATCTCTAAAATAACAGTTTAAAAATATTTTACATTTTTAAATTTTTTTTTATATATTTCGTATTTCTTTTAAATACCAACAAATATCTGTAAAATAACGTAACTTTCGATGTGATTTTGTGCTTATATGTAGACATTATTTATAATTTTGTCCCTTTTTTGATCCACAGTCAACATTAAAATTGTCTGATTACATTTTTTTTCCTGTCAGTTAATAAACATGAACATGTGTAGAAAATACTAAACTGTCAGCGTAAAACACAACAAGACTGCTTCAGATGCTGATGATAATATAATGTAATATAAATCATGAGAAGAGGCCGGACCGCCTGGAGACACATGAACACACCGCGGTCCTGAACACACCGTCCAGGGATCAGTTCAACCCTCTGAGCTCAGCAACAGGATCCAAACACTGTCAAGACTCAGCTCAACACGAATCCATCAGAGTTTGTAGAAGGAGACAGAGGCCGGCAGCTGAAGGTCCTGGAAGAGCCAACGAGAAGATCAGTGGAGGAACTGATGCAGGAAAATAACAGGCAGGTCCAACAGATTACAGACACACAGACCAGATGAGAAGGAAGACGTCAGGCAGGAAACATGGAGCAGGTACGTAAAGAAGTACAGTCAGATAAAGAACCCAGAGACGAGCTGGACCAACAGGACCACACACGATGCTGCTTCATATATCAGACAGAGAGTTTAATGAAGGAGGGAAACGAGGACAAGAGATTTCAGGTCTGCAGAGACGTCCAGCTGCTTCCTGCTGAAGATCACCTGGATGACCAAGA
>NW_007579074.1:153259-155932 GCF_000690725.1 Stegastes partitus | reverse complement strand
CATCAGTATTATGGGATGTCTCATAGTTTCATGTCACAAACAGACAAAACTGCCCCAAAGACGCCTACAACCACCAAAACATGACGATAAATGACCAAAAAGTTAGACACAAAATCACAAAAAACAAGAAAAACGAAACACAAAATGTCAAAAGAAACGCAACGTGAAAAAAACAACAAACAAAATGAGCACAGCGAGAAAAACCTGTCCAAAGACAAACTAAACAAACTGATCACAGGAAGGAGACGAACACAAAACTACTGAAAACAGAACGAGCAGATCAGGTCTACGTCCATCCAGGTGTTTCCGTCTGAACACTGGACCTGGTTCTGTTCATGTCCTCTCTAACCAGCTGGTAGCATCAGTATTATGGGATGGATCATAGTGGTACCAGTTTAATGTCTATGACACAGAGTCATAGAAACAATCAGTGGTACCCTGGATGTGGTTCTGGTTCTGATCAGTCACCAGAGGAAACTTTAAAAAGTGAGTTTTGTTCACCTTCAGATCTCATTTTCACCTTGATGCCGCCGCCGTGCTTCACGGTGGGGACGGTGTGTTTGTGATGAAGTGCATTCTGGGTAAACTTTCCAGGCTCATGTCAGCATGTGTGATGGTGGTTGGTCAGAACCAGTTCTAGATGATGGAAGGACTGTTTTACCTCCAGAACCTACCAGAACCATCGATAGACAGGACTCACTCTGAGGGGAACTGTTTCAGGACATAATGAATCTAAACCCACCGCAGAGCCTCACAGCAGCCTCCGACTCAGACAAGAGAGACGAGTGAGGATACTGGTCCACATTAATGAGAAGCTCCTTGATCTGTGCAGCTGATTCATTAAGAGCGACGGCTGCGACTGAATTAAAGCGAAACCTGCTCTGGTCTTCCTCCACCCTCCTCCTCCGCCTGCAGGAAGCTCAGAGAGGAGAGATTTCCGTCGGCGGACTCGGCTGTCAGCAGCAGTTAGAGCTCCAGGAGGACGTCCATCTCTCTGTTTGAGGAGGATGAAACCGTCAGAGTCTCAGCGAGGGAGACATGGAGACGGATGAGAAGGAGCACGAGGAGGCGAGGAAACCCTCAGCAGCAGAAGTTACATCAGAACAACAACGGGAAGTTTGCAGGTGTGACGAGCACAGCGACCAGGAGGAGGCTTTAAAGCACTTCTAGTCTCCTAAATGTCAAACCGACTCCGGCTCCTCTTCTCCTGGAGCTGGACGTGTTGCCATGGTAACGGGATGCTGAGGCGGACTGGGACAGAAATCACCCCGCAGGTTTCAGCATTTCTACAAAAGCAGTTTCACAACAAAAGCTCTTCGATTGGTCCGTTTCCACATCATGTGACCTGTGAATTTCCTTCACCTAACATCACTGGCTGCTTTGGTTTGGGCAACTAAACTGTTTGGTTGAAGTTAGGAAAAGATCATTGTTCAGGTTAAGAGCTGTGAAAACACTTCTCACTCCTGCTTTCTGTCGTTTTCAGCTGCTGCTGTCGTCAGTGGACACGATCCAGCCTCCAGGCTCAGCTGGACCAAACAGAACCCAGACGGACGGGGTTCAGGTAAAGCAGTTTATTGCTCAGTGACGTAACAGAACTGTGACAACACACAGGAAGATGGTGGATGATGCTACAAATCAAAGAAGCAAACGAAGGCTAACAGAGTGTTGAAGCTAGCTAACAAACCAAACTAAACTCTTTAGCCAAACTTTAAACCTGACAGCAGCATCCTCACATAACAGAAACTAAAACAGACTGGAGCCTCAAAACACACCAGACACGAGTGGCTTCTTCACCAAACTGCTAACGGGGGTCAGTCTTCACTAAGACCCTCACCAAGTCCCCCACCGAGTCAGCAGCTGCCAGCAGAAGCTACAGGAGAGGCACCAGGATGGACTGTTCACCCTGAACCCCGGCCAGCCCCACTGAAAGGTGGCGGGTCGCTTTTATAGCCAGGTGTGGTGATTGCTGGGTGGAGGAGTGGTGGTGGTCCAATCAGATGTGAGGTGGGGAGAACATGTGCAGGTCTTCAGCTCCAGGCTGATTAGCTGAGATGACTGGTGTCCTGGAGCAGCTCTCAGACACAGCTGGGCCTCCACAGCTCATCTCCACACACAGTGGTCACAAGTCCACATGACCAGAGCGGCACCAACACCGCGGGCCGTGACAACACGACCAAAGCACACCATCTTGTTCCAAACACAAGGAGATGAAGGTAAAACCAGAGAAACACTAAAACACAACATGCATGTTTTCTGTGTTGCCATGGCGACTTGAAGATGAAAGCACCTCATTATTTTCTAACCTTTCCTGTGAGAGGACCACACTCTGCACCGTGGACCGGTCCTACCTGGTGTGAAGTTAAGCCGACACTCAGAGACACGGCGTTAAAGGGAAATAAAGCAGAATGATCCTTTAAGGCAGCAGGACGAGCACGTCGCCTCGAGGAGGAACGTCCATGTGAGCAGTAAACACCTCAGATTACATGAAAGACTGATTGACTGCAGCGCCGCTGATCTGAGGCTGTTTTTAGGTCAGAATACAGAGAATCAGCTCCTTCAGCTGCACTAAAGCCTGAAGCAGGAAACGCTTCAAGTTTAAAGCACAGAGAAGACAAACGGCCTGTTCAGCCAGCGCTGTGGTGGTTCATCTGCTGGTCGGAGCGCCTTGTTCCA
>NW_007579074.1:147769-152146 GCF_000690725.1 Stegastes partitus | reverse complement strand
TGTTGTTGTTGTTGTTGTTTATGAGTAAACAGTGACCTGCTCTGACATCATCCTCTGAAGCTTCCCTTCAGTCCAACATGTGATCAGATCTGGTTGAAGGTTCTCAGCAGACGTTCTGGAAGTTCCTCAGAGCTCTGAGTTCTGGCTGCAGAACATCAGCTGGTTCTGCTGGAGGGTGGAGAACACGAGGGTTTGTGATTTACAGCCACCGGCTGCTTCGTCCGGTCCGCGCTGCTGTGGTTCGTTTGCATGTTTTTGTTGCGCTGCTGCAGCTGTTGTTGACGTGTTTGTGTTTTTGTTTGGTGTTTGCATCTGTTCGATGGCTGTACATGCTTCTACAGTCACTCTGTCTGTCAGCTGATGCTGCGTGTGTTCGTAGGACCGTCCTGAACGTGTCTCTGTGTGCGGCCCTGATGCTAGGCTAAGCTAACCCCTGCTGCATGTGTCTTAATCGTGTCATCAGACTCTCAGTGAGACCATCATTAAACTTATTTCTTTTGCCTCATTATCAGGAAAAACCATTTGGAGACAAACCGAGTCAGCCGGTGCCAGAACCGGCTCCTGTGGCGTTCAGAGCTCAGGGGAGCGATTTGGTACCAAACGCAATCACACAGAACAACAAAAGGCAGTAATTGTGCTCTTCTGGTTCGGTGCCACGCAGCCTTGAAGTGCTTAATGAGTTTCCAGACCCAGCAGTGTGCTTCTGACTCACGACGTGGAGATTCATCTCAGCAGGGCAGCACCTGGAAATTGGGCTCATGGCAGGAAGCGGCTTCCTCCGGGATTCAGAGGATCATCATTAGGACATCAAATTGGATTGCAGAAGTAGAAAAGCTGCAGAAATGTGCTGCTGTGGCTTTGACTGCACTCTGCACAGAAAGCTGCTGCTTGACAGATTGAATTACAGCCCAAATGGGGGAGGATTAAAGCCGAGCAAATCAAGAGGCAGCGCCGTAATGAAGAGAAACCGTCAGACAAAAGACGGCGGGCCCACAAAGAGGCGCATCAGAGGAGGCTTACGGAGATGAAACGTGAACCTCACAGAGCTCTGCAGGTAAAGACGTGCAGCCTCTTATTTATAGACTTCCATCGCTTTGACAGCGTTTGACTCTTTGGCGCTGAGATCTCTGACGGATTCCAGCGAGGCCCGTTTGAACCGATCATCTTCATTAGTCAGACGCCACCAGAACACGGTCTGGAGCTCACATCAGCAGCTCGACCCAGATGTACCGACATCATCCTGAACACTGCAGCTCATCCATCCAACCTGAAGGTCATTTTTATTAAAAACCAACCAGAACCTCCTCAGAACATCTGGTTCTGTATCCACAGAACCTCTATCTACTGACCAGAGTTCTACCTGCAGACTGTGAATGTTCCAGAGGTCCAGGTCCTTGAAGTCCACAGAGGAGGGTCCAGATTGATCACCTTAATGGACTTTTTCCATCATTTCTGAGCCTCAGAACTTCATCAGTGCAACAGATAGACACATGACATTTAGGAGGAAGAACACATCTGGGTTCTGGTAGAACCTGACACCAGATCAGTTCTACATCCATCCAGGTGTCTGGACACTGGAGATGGGACGTATTTTATTGATTTTGGATCGTTTTTGGACGACTTTCACGTCAATTTGAGCAACTTTTGTGGTGATATTGGAAATTTTGGACCATTTTCATTTCATTTTAAACAATCTATGAGTCACTTGAAGCAATTTATGTGTAATTTTTGTGTCATTTTACCAATTTTTGATGGATAAAAAACACACCTGAGTTCTGGTAGAACACAAACAGACAAAACTGCCCCAAAGACGCCTACGACCACCAAAACATGACGATAAATGACCAAAGTTAGACACAAAATCACAAAAAACAAGAGAAATTAGGCATAAAACACCAAAAACAAAAACGAAACACAAAATGTCAGAAGAGACGCAAAGTGACAAAAACAACAAACAAAACGACCACAGCGAGAAAAAAACTGTCCAAAGACAAACTAAACAAACTGATCACAGGAAGGAGACGAACACAAAACTACTGAAAACAGAACGACCAGACCAGGTCTACGTCCATCCAGGTCTGAACACCAGACCAGGTCTACGTCCATCCAGGTCTGAAGACATTCAGAGTCTAAGCAGGTGGTTTTTAAAGTTTTTGGTATTTCTGGACGACTTTGTGTCATTTTGAACAAACATTGAGTCGTCTTTGACAGAAGTTTGGAACGACTTTAGTGTAACTTTGGGCGTCTTCACAGCATTTTAACGCTGGTTCTGATCAGAACTCTGTTTAAAAACCGCAACCAAATCAATTTCACATCCGCTCAAGGTGCCACAGCATAAAGACTGAACCTGGTTTCTGGGTCATTTGTAGTAATTTCTGTTTAACTCTGAACAAACTGGTTCATTTTGGACCGTTGGTAGATCCATTTGGACCGGTGTTGAGGACGTGCTGGTATATTTAATATCAGATAGACCGCAGTCTGAACAGTCAAACAGGATGTGGTTCTGGTTCTGATCAGTCACCAGAGGAAACCTTACAAAGTGCATTCTGGGTAAACGTTCCAGGCTCCTATCAGCATGTGTGATGGTGGTTGGTCAGAACCAGTTCTGGACGATGGAAGGACCGTTTTACCTCCAGAACCTACCAGAACCATCTGTAGACTGGACTCACTCTGAGGGGAAATATTTTTTAACGTAGAAATACGACCCAGTAGATAAATCTGGAGCCTCCTCTGTGGACTTTAAGGCCTGGAGCTCTGATGTCAGACTAAAGTCATCGTGGATAAAACCTCAGACTTGGTTCATCCAGTTCTGGTGTGCAGGACGGAACCAGTCCGGGTGGAAACGTTCCAGCTTTCAACTTGTCTTGTTTGTCTTTCCTGTCAGAGTGTCTGGTGTCCAGGTTTCTTCAGCGTTTCCTGTCAGCAGGATGACGACAGGATCAGGTTTGACGTGTTGTACCTGAACAAGCCACTCCCTGATTGAAGATGAGGAGAAACTTTGCTTTAAGCGGCGTTGCAGCGACGCTCTTCTAGACCCAGATGATGTGAGCTGACGGTGATGTTCCTTCACAGCCTCCTCTGAACCAGCCTGGCATGTTTACACGTTAGCATCTAAAACCATTAGCGAGGCGACTTTCAGCGTAATGACCAACAAGTCTTTATCTGTGTGAAGAAAAACGTAGCCGATGACAATTCAAAGCGGCGTGTCGGGATGTAATTATGGTTTCACAAACGCCTTCGCAGCTTGTCTGAGCTCATAATCGACATTGTGAGAGTTAAAACATCCGACTCTGTCTGAGGCTCTCAGCGCTGCTGGTTTGTTGTTTTTTAACGTCCCTCCTGAAATCCAGAACAAACTCTTCACGGATTCTCTGCGTTGTGTAACTGAACTGATCCACACTGTCAAATCAAAGCCAGTATTTGGAAGTTCAGTGTTCTCACAGAGCTGCTGACAACAAACCTGGAAGCTAAAGCACAGAGAAGAGAAGCACTCTGATCCTCGTGGTGATCCAGTCCGCTTACAGGAACCTCTGATCCCCAACAGGGTGTTGGGCTGCAGCTTCTCAGACATGAAGGTCTCCACATGAGCCACAGTTTAAGGTGACCTGACATACAGTGAACGGACATTATGTCAGGTTCCTCTGAACCCCAAAACCCACTGAGGGCTGACAGTCACCTGAATACCAGAACCTTCTGATTGTCAACGTTCCACTGGACACTGAACGCATCATGTGACACCCAC
The DNA here is from genome assembly GCF_000690725.1 of Stegastes partitus. Taxonomy (NCBI): domain Eukaryota; kingdom Metazoa; phylum Chordata; class Actinopteri; family Pomacentridae; genus Stegastes; species Stegastes partitus. The sequence goes on along the minus strand of NW_007579074.1, from coordinate 148,404 downwards.
AGTTCTGTCAGAGAATGGACCACATCTGAGCTCCAATCAGGACACGTTATTGCTTCACCAGAACCTTCCTCCTCCTGGTTCTGATCCTGTGGAACCAGAACCTTCCTCCTCCTGGTTCTGACCACAGGAAACATTCAGAGAGTTTCAGGTGAACAGCAGCCAGAGTTTCCTCAGAGAGACTGAAGGAGAATCCATCCTACTGGATCAATGAGTAGATGCAGCACGGATCAGAACCAGAGACCAGAGGAGCCAGCTGGTGGAGATACATTCATCTGATGGTGGAACATCTTTCTACATCTGATGAGCAGAGAGGAGAAGTCTGGAGACATGGAGGTGGTTCAACATCTGCAGGACGAGGAGACCACATCTGGAACCATGCTGGACAAGATGGTTCCAGGTTTTTGCAAAATAAATAATCAAGCAAATGGAACTTGAGGTTTGTTTTTTTCATTCTTTTTAAAAAAAAAAAGATTTATTCATTTATTTAAAAGACTCAAAATTTGCTAAAATTATTAAAAAAAGAAAAAAAAACAAAAACGTTCTAAAATAGCATCAAACTGGTTCGATCTGTCTTTAACTCTTCCATGTGAAGCCTGCTGACACCGGACTCAGGATGCACATGTTTTTAATTTTCT
>NW_007579074.1:141689-146823 GCF_000690725.1 Stegastes partitus | reverse complement strand
ACACAAAACCACCACAAAGAGACACAAAACCACCTGGCAGCAGGTTCATGGTCTCCAGAGGATGAAAACGTTCTCCTGCAGCTCCGCCATCATTGAAGTTAGTCCAACACTTGTATTTATGACCGACGTCTCTGCCACAGTCAGCTGTGGCTGGTAGCATGCTAAGACGCTAAACCAAGATGGCCGACTTCCTGTGAACACGCTGCACTCGGTCCGTGTTGGTTTTGGCCTGTCTTATGAATAATAAAAACAGGAACATATTAAGGAGCGCCGCCTCGCCGGCCGGCCGCATCAATAAATCATCCAATAATGTGATGAATTATTTGCGACTAATTCTGCAGCGCTGGACTTTGCACATGTTTATTTCATGCCCTGCTGTTGTTGTTCTGTTGGAACATTTTCATCTCATGTTTACTCCAAGCCGTGAAGGACGGGAGTCTTTAAACGAACCCAGTGATGGTCTGAAGCTACCAGTGAAGACACGTTGTTAGCAGAAAGCTGGAGGTCTGATGAGCAGTCAGTCATAAAGGTATTATTGTGTAAGTTCATCAGTAAACGACGTCCACACAGTGTTTCACATAAAACACACGTCAATCAGACAGACGATGGAAACACAGTCAGACTCATAAAGACATCAGATAAAGTGGTGAAGTCAGTATTTGTTCAGCACATTTAAAACAACAGAGTGTGTTTTAGTTGAAGTCAAGATGATTATGAAAGGTTGAGTTATTAATAGTGGGCTTCACCTGAATGATGACATGTTGTGGATTAAAACCTGCAAAAACACAAAGTCAGCTGTAACATATGTGAATGCCCACAGAGCTACGAACACAGTTAACAACAACCGGCTGGTTTAACACGTGACTGAACTCAGAGCTGTAACTATGGAGCTGATCTGACTGACCCGACTCATTTATTCTCCTGCTGCTTTCAGTTGCTCTCTAACTCTTTAATATCAGAATCAGAAATACTCTCAGAAACTGCTCCGAGTGTTTCAAACGTGCAAACAGCACCAGACAGATAAACCTGAGCAGAAAACATCACCTACAGGAGCAGAAACAGGAACAAATGTTCAGTGGGCTTTTCCAGTGTCAGTCTGCAGTGTGAGGCCTGGTGTGGTTCACCAGCATTTATCTGGTCAGAACCTTATTGTCTCATGATTCTGGTGTTTATCTGATGCTGGTGATCCTGACTGACCTGAAGCAGGAGAAGTGTGTTCTGCTTTAAGGTCAGACCGTGAGAACAAACAGGTTTTGTGTCTTTGTGGGTGTAGACGTCTGGTTCGTGCTTCCAGGAACAAACCAGCAGAGTTTATCCTCCGTTTTCTCAGCAGCCTGAAGCACATGAGCAACGTCTGAGAGATGTTTGTGTTCCACGGTAAACGTTCTCCGCTGTCAGGTTCTCTGTGAATCACGTTTTATCTCTGGAGCCGCTGAATATCTGCAGCTCACGTCGGCCCGTCCGGCAGCAGAACCTGAGCCCATAAAGGTTGATATTAACTGACATCCCAGAGGGACGCTCTGCTGCCGTCTCATTTCCAGCCAGACAGAACCGTCCCAGTGACCCAGAAACAAAATGAAACCCAACAGAACCAGACTGGTGCGACCGCAATAAGAGGAAACAAATTAAAGTCCACAGCAGGTTCAGAGTGATGAGGTCCAGACACGAGGATGTAGAATCAGGAAGAGGGAGGAGCTGAGCTACGCTGCGTTCAGGTGGCGTGGGAGTTCTGACTGTCGGAAGAGACGACTGGAGCGTCTGTAATGATTCTGTCTCTTCACAGCCGATGTCTGAGTTCATCTTCCACAGATAAATGGCTGAATGATCTGGTCCAGCAAGGAGCTTCAGGACCACGCTGACCGCTGGACGCTTCATTAACCTGCAGTCAGATTGTTTCCAGCCAAACAATCGGCAGACTGAAAGGATTGATTAAAAACATGGTGTTGGTTTGTGGACGTACCGTAACATCAGCTGGTCCATCGTCTGTTTGACTCTGAATGAGGCCACGGTTTACTGAAGGACCTCCACACTGTGCTGAAGGACAACTGAAGGTAGAGATTAAGACCAGAAACTCATCAGAGGAATGTTTACTGAGGTGACAGATCAGCTGGGAAGTTGCTCATTTTCTCATCTGCTCAGTCAGACGGGAGTCGCCCCCTGCTGGCTGCTACACAGAACGCAGCTCTGAGCTTCAGATCCAGTAGAACATCCATACGTCCACCAGATGTTGTCGTCCTCAATGTGCAGTTGAAACCAGAAGTTCACATCCACTAAGATGCCTTCAGACTACTTGGGAAAGCCCAGATGATGATGTCATGGCTTTGGAAGCTTCTGATTGGTTAACTGACAACATCTGAGTTATCTGGAGGCACACCTCAAACACGCTGCTGCCTTTGGTGACATCAGGAGGAGAACTGTGGACCTCCACAAGTCTGGTCCAGATGGCAGAAGGTTCCACGTTCATCTGTTCAGACAGTTCTATCAGTAGAACCACCAGGGGAATGTCCAGCCATCATAGGCTCAGGAAGGAGACGGTTCTGTGTCCAGAGATGAAGTGTTCTGGTTGAAATGTGCGAATCAACCCCAGAACAGAAGCTGAAGACCTTGTGAAGATGCTGCTGAAGCTGGTCAGAGAGTCATTATCCACAGTGGAACCAGTCCGTCTTCCTTTCAGCTCGTGTGGTTTGCTGTTCTGAAGGACACAAACGTCTCTGCAGCTCCGTCGTGAATCAAACAGACGCCTAAAGCTGAACGTTTGCATCTGTGTTGTTCTCATAAAACCTTTGTCCTGTAAATCAGGTGTTTCTGTTGCGCTCAGCACATCGTCGAAATTGGTTTTTAAGATCTACTGACACGCTTTGCTTTGTCATTCAGTCTGAGGTTTGGTCCAGAACAATCAGCAGAACCCCCGACAGAGAGTTGAGAGGTCAGAGCGAGCTGACAGCATGATGGATGGAGCAAATAAGGCCACCATGCACCTGGAGCCGCCCACCTTTCTTTGCTTTGGTTTCATTCTGACGCCTTCAAACCCTCCAACATCCCGACGAAGGCACCTGGTGATCCTGATGTGGCCTAGCTTAGCATAAACCCTGGAGCTCAAACACCTTCACGACCTTCACTCAGTCCAGATCATCTCCTTGTCCAGCTGCTGTGAAGTGTCGTCAGATCCACGAGCGAGACACGAACCAGGAGCGAGGACGTGAAAAACTATTGAGCTGGAGGAGAACTCAGAGCTCTGACTGGTCACAGGCTGGTCTTTGTGTTGGTGTCCAACACCAGCTTTTCTGGGTCTCGTTTTCTAACGTTTTGGTCGTTTTATGTCTTTTTTCAGTCACGTTTTGGGCTTTTTAACGCCTTTTGTGTCACATTTTGGTTTTTTTAGTGAGTTTTCTGCTCATTTTGTGTCAGATTTTGGTTATTTTTCAAGGTTCTGTGGCAGGTTGTGTCACATTTATTTATTTTTTATGTTACGTTACAATTTTGTCATTTTGTGACTTCTGTGTCCCTTTTAGTAATTTTCTGTCAGATTTTGGTCGTTTTCATTCATGTTTTGGGCATTTTACAGCTTTTTGTGATGTTTTGTGTCATATGTTTGTTGTTTTGTCTTTTTATGATCATGCTACGTTACATTTTGGTTATTTTTGAGGTCATTCTGTGGGACATTTGGTGTTTTTATGTCTTTAAAATATATATATCTTTACATCTACTTTGCATAAATATAAAAAAACCAAACTTTGTGGGTCTCACGTGATGCTTTCAGTGTCCAGTGGAAAGTCGATCATCAGAGGATTCCTCACAGCGTTTGTGTGAATTCTGTTTCTCACTAGTTTAAAGTCTGTCAGAAAGTTGAAAATGGGACATTATTTTAGCTTTTACAGTTCCTTTCTGACCTTGCGGCCTGTTGATCAGAGGGCTGGTCCGTCCCAGCGTCTCTGAATCATCCACAGTAAAGACACTGGAGCGGCGTCCAGCCTGTAGTCGGACGGTACAAAGCTGATCACTCGTCTGCTGTCAGGAGTTGCGGCTAAATTTAGGACTCAGTGAAACTCGTTCTGAGAAGCAGCAGCTGGAGTCGGAACAACAAAGCGTCGCTGAACCCTGCGATTGCAGCGATCTGATTGGTGGGCGCGGCGGAGGTGTCGCGGCTCTACCTGCAGCTCTCAGGTCAGACCGCGCGGTGTTAATTAGCGTCCTCGCTCTCTGGTTGTGTTTAATGTGGGCTCATTAACCTGCTTCAAACCGCCTGCTTGCCGTCTGCTGCTTCAGCTCCTGTTTCATCCTCCCATCTGCCCGATCGAGTCCAAAGCCGCTAATCGGAGGTAAAAATACCCCTCGCTGCTCCGTCTTCCTCCCTTTGAAACGCTTTCACGCAAACAGCTTTTTGTCTCACTTTAAACTTCCTCTAACTTTCATTGCGCTGACACTCTTTGTTGTGCTGCTCCTCCCCGTCGGTCCGGCTGCTGCTCATCCTTCTTCATCTGACGGGGAGGCTGCCTTCAGAGCTGCTCAGTCGGGAGTCATTAGTCACCATTTTCTCTCCATCAAATATTGACTTCGCCGGCGGATTTCCCCTCAAACTCCTCTTTAGACTAATAAATAGAGAGAATAAAGATGAAACCTCAGAAAGGAGATGATTCATGGACACAGATTCTGGAACAAAAAGACTCCAACACAAGGCCTGCGTTTAAAACTCTTCTTAAAACGTGTGAGCAGCAGAACCAGCAGAACCAGCAGAACCAGCAGAACGCAGTCGGAGTGTTGAAGGTGCAGAAACCCAGTGACTGATGGATCAGGTAGCCTCATCTGCTAATCTGAGGTGAAAGAAAGAGCTGATTGGGTCAGTTCAACAGATACCTAAAGGGACAAAGGTTCGACACGGTCCGGTCCGGTGGTTCAACAACTCGACCCAGAATCAGGTAGGAATCAGTCCAGGTGCTCTGGATGGATCTGGCTCACCACACTGGGTCCAGCGTGGGTCCAGATGCACCCGAGGCCTCGTCCACACGTGGCAGGGTTTTAATAAAGCCGAACATCCTCCTCCTACACACCACCTCGTTCAGAAATGACATCCGCCCACACCGACCCGCGTAAGCTGCCAAACCTGTAGGTGGCAGGAGTTCCCTCATCCTATCCA
>NW_007579074.1:137330-138362 GCF_000690725.1 Stegastes partitus | reverse complement strand
AGACAAAAGTGATTTTAAAATTAGGTTGTTTTTTTATGAAGAATTCATGACTTTAGATGAGTTTAGTTTTGTAACGCTGTTAAAATGAGTTCATCAGTGACTGAACTGTGCCAACAGGTGGTCAGCGACCACCGGACACTTCCTGCAGCGCCACCTGCAGGTCAAACTGCTCTATGAGTCCCTGAACCTTCAGGCTGAAACGAACCTGCAGGGGGCGCCAGCAGGACTCAGGCTAAAGATTCTGCTTCTTTTCTCTCTTCTTCTGTGGCTGCACCTGTTGGCTCTAATCAGCTTCTATAAAAAAATGTAATTAATAAAAATGAAGACGTCCTGGTTCATTACTTCTGCTGACAGTAAACAGAAGCGAGGTGTTGGAAGGAGCCTCTCTGCTGCAGCCAGACCTGTTCTCCTCATCGCATCCTCAGCAACAACCTGCTGATTAATGACAGACTGCAACAGGAAACCTCCCACTGAGCTCCTCACAGGCAGAACTGGGCAGGTTCTGGGTGGAAGGAGACTCAACGGATGCATCTACAAGCACAACTACAGACATTTAGGTTCGTTCATATCCACGGTTTTCACATTTTGTTGCGTGAACAGACTGTTTTTTTTCTACGGTTGTTGGTACGTTCATATCCAGGTTTTAATGCAGAGCTGCGTTCATATTTTCCAGGCATCAACGACAACACATGACGAAGCTTTTAAAGGGAAAACTGGGAAACTCGGTTTTAAAAAGCTCAGGTTCAGTTTGGTTTGAATCTGGAGACGATTTACCTGAAAGCTGGTGCTGAAGGCTTTCCCTGAAGCAGAGCTGAACGAGTGTCTCTCAAACTGTTCTCCATCCAACTGAAGGACAAAACGAACCTTCTCTGCTGCAGTGCTGCTACCACCTGACCAGAACATCAAACAACCAGACTGACAACATCTATGAGCTGGAAGAAAGAACAACTGGAACATCTTTCTACTGATGGTGGAACATCTTTCTACTGATGGTGGAACATCTTTCTACATCTGATGGTGGAACATCTTTCT
>NW_007579074.1:131749-133994 GCF_000690725.1 Stegastes partitus | reverse complement strand
GAGCTGCTGCCGTCGGGCAGACGGTAGAGGGCCATCAGAACCAGGACAGCTTCTTCCAACCCAGTATCCTCTCTGTGCAGGATACACTGGGTTGTTTCTTTTATATTGTATATAGTTGTTCATACATATGTTTTTGCAGTGAAAGGCCTGCTGCTTACTATCCGTTGTACACGTTGCGATGACAATAAAGTGAATCTGAATCAAAGCGACGCGAGACGTAGGACTTCTTCAGATCTCTTCTTGTCCCAGTGGGGAGCGTCCAGGAGCTTCTAGAAGCTTCAAGTGTCCCAGTGTGACTAGAGCTCAGCCATCTTGGAGGCCTGTCTGCTGTCAAAGATCCGTTCTGGTAACTGTTCTTGAGCCACAGGAATAGCGACGCTGCATCCTTCTGTTGGAGGGTTTCCCTCATATAGCAGGATGCTAACGAGGAGCAGCAGACGTTCTACATGGAGCTTCACTGAGGCCTGTTGACACGTAGCAACAGCGGTGATACCTCAGGACGTCTGGGCCTTTGGTTCACACGTACACGAAGCTACGAGTCACCGACTAAAGCGTCACACGTGTGCGACCATGTTTACAGTCTGGCTGCTGTGACAGATGGACGCTGGTTTAAACGCTGTCGGCCTGTTTGCATTTAGACTCAGACGACCCTCGCACCTACCGTTGAAGAAACAGGAAGTAATTCCTGCCATTCGTTGTGTTTATTCCAGGATTCTGATTGGCTAGCATGGCTTTATGCTTCTCATTACACTGCCCCCTGTAGGTCTGGAAGCTCATAGCAGCTCTTAACCACTTGTTTGAGCAAACCAAGATTCTTTTATTTTAAAGTTATTTTTTTGCCTTTATTGTATGGAACAGTGAAGAGAGAGACAGGAAAGCAAAAGGCCATCAGTGGGATTCAAACCTACGGCCGCTGCATCGGGGACTGTCGCCCTGTACCTGGGTCGTGTAGCGGCGGCCCAACGATCTGGTGAGAACGCTGGTATCCATTTTTGTAAATACCAGCTGTGTGTAAACATGGCCTCAGAAACGGACCCAGATGTGTTGAAGTCCAGCAGCTGACATCTGTCACATAACGACACGTTTTAGCTGATTTAAATACAGTAAAAGTGACTTTAGGTGTGAATGGTATTTGCAGTTTTGGCCCGTTCAAATTAAATCCTTTTTCTCTGTGGTTTTGTTCTTATGATCTGTAACTTAAAATCTGAACATGTGGATGGTTTCTTGCTGATTCAGGGTTTGGGTTCGACACAGTGGATCTACTTTGACCGAAGCACAGTTTCTTGATCTATATGACTGACTTCCTGCAAAGCAATCACATTTTTAGCTGATTTCAATAAGATAAGATGCAGATAAATATCGTGAGGTCAGACGTTGTTTCTGAGGCGTGTTTGGTTGATCATCCATCTTTGTAGACGGTTACTGTTGTTGGAGCGGCTCGTGGCAGAACAGGAAGCTTTATAGATCAAAACCTTCAGTTCAACACCATCTGTAGACATGATGTTCCTCATTTTGACTAAACTGAATCCTCTGACGTGTTTACACGGCGAACAATCCAGATCCATGACACATTAAACTCAGCTGTAAGTGGAGTTATGGAGCAGCTGTCCAGCAGGACGTGATGAAGAACGGAGGTTTCATCGGACACGACGGGACATTAGCCAGACTGCAGGACATCAAACAGACGTAGATTAAAGGTTTCAGTCCACCCAGCCTCAAACTGCTGCTCTGCTTTTCTTATTTTAGCCAGAAAGCGTCTTTGAAGTCGGGCTTGATTTAGAAGCCTGAAAGCTTTCAGCGTCTGACGGCGACTGATGGTGTGACGCTGTGAAGAAACCAGGCGGCAGATTGTTTTGTCGTTCAGCCGTTTTGTTCTCGCCCTGATTAGAGAGTCGCGCTTCGGTTAAAATAGATCCAGACGTTTTATTTTGGGACGCCCGGTTTATCTGACCATCGGGACAGTTTGTGTGAAAGGAAAAGGCTTCAGGGTTCAGGCCGTGTGAAGGAACAACGATGTGCGTTAAATTACAGATAACATCAAATAGAAACCGTCTGGATACATCAGTATGCCATTACTGTATTTAAATGAGCAAGACAATGTTATTGTACAGATATTTATGGACATTCTGATCGATGTTTGCTGTTTTGTGAAATGACAGAAGACAAAAACATAAATGTACGTCTCTGCAGTACATTAAGTTTGGACACATTTTCAGGTGTTCAGGACGGTTTTTGAATCACTCCA
>NW_007579074.1:127243-128614 GCF_000690725.1 Stegastes partitus | reverse complement strand
ACACACACACAGAGTTGTGTCGTGTTTGTGACACGCTATAAACCTGCGTTGTGGTAAATGAAGGGTCAGGACCACGCTGGGTCGGAGCTTATTGTCCCGGCGCTGTGGGGATGCTCACACAGCGTAAAGCCGTGTGTGTGTGTGTGTGTGTGTTTTCAGGTACCATGTGATGTAATCGACTGAAACTATTAACGACGCTCAGAGGACGGATGAAGACACAATAAACCGCTGAGTGCTGATGCACACAACAAGCGGGCGGTGCTGAGTGCTCATGTGGTGTCCTCCTGGGTTGTTGCTGTCACTTTGTGGTCATTTGTGCGTCTCTTTGTGGTATTTTTTCCCCCTTTGTGGTCATTTTTTGTCCCTTTGTGGTATTTGTTCCCCCTTTGTGGTCATTTTTTGTCCCTTTGTGGTCATTTCCACCTCCAAACCAACAGGCAGGTCGAGGAGGTCACAGCGTTACACACCTACTCAGAAGAAGTGATGAACTTCCGGTGAAGCTCCAACACCACTACAGCTGAGCAGTAACAGGCAGCTTTTATCTCCACAGATCACCTCTCAGCTGAAAGCAGAACTTCCTGCTGAGATCTTGTCTGCAGAGTGTTCCTAATCCAGCAGAGCTCACCCCGGGTCGCTGAGGTGGAGCAAAGTGGTTTGGCTTCTATAGAGGTTGTAAACTCACAAACATCAGCTGTTTATGTGATGTAAACCATACAGGTCCTAAAACTGAAGAGAGGATCCTCACAGCATCTCCTCTCCACTGAAGACTCACTTTGCTTTGTTTAGATTTGAATTTTAATTCATATTTTAGTTGTTTATCTTTTCACAAGATAAACAACGACGTCCCTCTCTGCCTCCATGTCTCCCTCGTGGCCTCGTTCCTCTGGAGGAGAGCAGGAACCAGGAGTCACGAGGAGGCGGCTGCTCCTGTTGTCAGCTGCCCAGCCTCAGGGCCTCACAGCTGGGGGACACTTCTGCACCGCCCTGGGCTGCCCTGGAGCTCCAGCACTGAATTAATCACAGCACAGCCCGTCCAGAGTCATAAATATCCATCTATACATCTGTCTACTTTCTAAATTATGTTACAACTGCTCAACAAAGAAATGTAATACATGCACACAGTATCTATGAACAGTCTTCAGCCTCCAGGGGACGGTGACAGAACATCTCTTGTAGTCCAGTTAAAACCATCAGTTGAAGGAATATATGATGTGTAAATCAGGTCGTCCTCAAAAACCGAGTGACCGAGCAAGAAGGAGACTAGTGAGGGAGGCCACCAAGACACTACGACTCCTCTGAAGGAACGAGCAGCTTCACAGACTGTTCACACAGCAACTGGTGTCTGGTCTTCACCATCAAAGCTTTATGGGA
>NW_007579074.1:119876-126241 GCF_000690725.1 Stegastes partitus | reverse complement strand
ATATATTTTTATTTACTGCAAATTAAAACGGCTGTGATTCAAATTGAAAAAGCAGTAAAAGAGAAACTTCCCAGGAGGTGGAAGCTTCTCAAAGGCAGCTTGTGTAGCTGCAGTCTGACTGTTCCACGGTTCCTCCCAGTGAGTCAGATGTTCTACACTCTGATGCTCTGCTTCAGCGCCGGCTCACTTCATCTCCTCCTTCCTGTCCATCCAGTGTTCCGTCTGTTCGCTCTTCCTCCCTCCTCATCTCTGACCTCATCGCTCCCTCACAGAGACACACTGAGCGCGCTCAGTGGGGAGCATTAGTCATGACATCATCTCATTAATATCAGAGAGAAACGGCTAATGAGGGTTAATGAGGCTCTCAGCAGGACCTGCAGGTGTTCAGGACGGATCCAGGTTTCAATGTGCTGCCAGAGACCAGCAGACCATCAGCTTACACACATTTGCCATTATTTAAAAAAACAAAAACAAAAACAAAAACCTTTTGTGTAAAAAGGGATTTAAAAATATTATCTAACTGGCATTTTACAGATTTCCCCACATTTGGTGAATTCCAGATAATAATATTTTGTAAAAATCACAAAAAAAGTTTGAAGCTACCAGTTAAAAAACAACAACTGTCAATAACAGCTACATGAAATTTATCTTCTGATAAACAGCAGTTTGTAATTTCAGAATGTTTTACGGTAAACTAACATATTTTTTTGCTGTATTTAAATCACTAGAAAACGTCATTATTTTACAGATAGTTGCTGTTATTTAAAAAAAAGAAAATTGTATGTTAAGGACTAAGAACACAGCACATAGTGATTAAACTTGTATTTTACGTGTTGACTGTGAGAAAACCGGCCAACACTGTGAATCACGTCCACATCAGAGGTTGTTGTCGCCGTGGTTTGTTCTCATGTCGAGGCCGATCGGTGCAGACTGGATGGGATGGAGCTCGTCACCTGGCAACCAGGAAACAGAGGAGAAGCTTCAACACGTAGGAAAAGGCTCGTAGTTGAACATGAAGTAGGAGATGTTCCTCCACCGAACCAAAGTGTGAGGTAAAGTAACGACCGTAATGCAGCACTGATGCTCCTCTAAACTGGTTAAACTGGTGAAACTGGTGAAACTGGTGAAACTGGTCGTGTTTCCTCCGTTTCCTCACATGAACAAATTAAACTCGAGTCGACTGACAGTAAATTCTAAAGAGGAGGATCAGAGCAGCAGTAAAGCGCTGATCTGATCATGTGTTCAGCGTTAGCTCCTCGTTAGTCGCCACGGCAACTCCGGAGCCAATTAGAAAGCTCATTAGCGATCCTTTTTTCTGCCCCCCCCTCTCTCTGCTTGTTATTTCTCCATGTGAGACAAATGAAGGAGGTTATTCTCCAGATTAAATATCAGGAGGAAGCGGAGTGGAGGTCGGATTAGACGAGCTGGAAGGTGATTAGAGCGGACAGAAGAAGAACCAGACCACTGGTCCAAGTAAAAACTCAATGAGTGGAGGTTTTATTATGTGACACCGCAGGCTGAGAAGATCCCACGAGCTTGGTGCTGGAGGTGTTTCTGTCAGGAGGCAGAAGGTCGTTTCTCCTTCTCCTATCCTCTGAACTACAGGAGACTAGACTGAAGGTTTGGATCGGGCCCTGAGGCCGGCCCGCTCGGCTCCTCTGAATGACGACGCTCCACCACAACAGCAGGATCACCGTCGCTGCTTCCTGGTTCTGTGGTCGGTTTAAACCAACACGTCAGAGGGCTTCACAGGTCTTCTGGGTTGGGTTTGTCCACCTGGACGTGATCAGACTGTGAGATGTCTTCATCAGGCTAAATATTTCCCGTTAACACTTCAAATCGTGTAATTATCAAACGATCAGCCTCGTTCTTTATGTGAAGGCTAAACAGTGAGGATCCTGTGAACCTTCAGTCAGACCGACTCACGGTTCTGATTCCATCTGGATCTCATTACAAACTCACCTCGGCACTGATCTGCCTCCTTCTCTACTCATTTCTCTCTTTTCTCTTCCGCTGTAGTTTCTCCTGCGTCCTGTCACATCTCCTCCTCATCTTCCTCCTCCTCCTCCTCCTCCTCCTGCAGTGACAGTGGAGCAGCAGCTATATTAAGCAGCGTTCAGGAGCGCTGACTGTTGGGTTATTGTTCTCCGGTAATAACAGCTGTCATCCGCGAGGACACGGCGGCGAGAAGAAATCCTTACGCTGCTGTCAGCCTCACTGTTAACCTACATTAGGTAAGAAAAGAGCGGCGGCAGCAGAGCGGATTTACAGTGTTAAGCACTTAAAAAGATATTTACAGTTTGTCAAGCAGCCTGACAGCAAACTGATGGACTCTGATGCACCAGCTTCACTTCCAACCTGATTTCAGAGACGCTCCTGGAGCAGGAGACCAGCTTCCACTTCTCAGATGGAGAGACTAAAAATAAGCTCGTTCACGCTGCTCGATTACTGACGGAGAAACCTCATTACCTCAAACCTTCAATGGGTCTCCAACACGTTTTTATTTGCATGACAGATTACAAGGACATGAGGGGAGTAAGGAGCTGAAGGCTTCACACAACGGGTCAGAACTCGTCGGTCCACAACACGCATCACTGCCACCAAGAAGGCGGCAAAAACACGAGACGTTTGTGTTGTTCAGCTTATTCTTGACACGCGACATTTTCTCCCAGAAACGTAGAACAAAACCAGAACCGTGATCACGTCGTGAACCGGCCCAAACAGTCTGAAAACACCAGAAAAACAAAATGGCGGCTGAGAACGACATCAAAACGCAGCTGGAAATGACAGAAAACAGCGACTAAAGAACAAAAAAGAAGAACTTCTGGTAGATTAATGGTAGTAACTGGACCTGCTTGAGTTCCTTGAAGATGTTCCACCTTCATCCAAGAGGCTTCATCAGCTCTGACTGGACTTCCAGATGCTGACATCCTTAAGGAGACATGAACACCTGAGCTTCGGTTGGGGGTTTGTTGCTCCTCCTCCTCGTTATGTGGGTCGCTAGTGCTCCCCCTGACACAGTGGGGTTCGTTAAAAAGAACCCCATCGTGGAACATCTTCAAGGAACCCAAGCAGGTCCAGTTGCAACGATTTATCCACAAGAAGAACCCTGACCTGGAGGACTGAGGATCTTCACAGACAAAAAGAAGGACGGTGACGGAAAACTTTGAAAGCAGCGACTGAAACTGAACTCAAGTCGTGAGCTTGTCCTGAAACTGATCGAGCAGTTTTGTGGCATCAGCAGTGACTGAGAAGCAAACGTCAGAGCCCAGCTGCTGATGTTTTAATGTGTGAATGAAACACAGGAACATCAGAGAGAGACAACACCGACGGAACAAAGAACCTCACAGCTGTGCATCGGGTTCAGGCAGTCTGGAGGTTCTGAAGGCCGACCCACTGAGGCTACAGTCGCTGTCACCCGTCTGGAAGCTTCAAAAGTTCTGGATGTCAGTGAGAGAAGCCTCCAACGTGCATCAGAACCTGAACACATCCAGCAGAATATCTCATCTCCTCGAGCACCAACCACAACCCGCTCACCGGGTCGTCTCCACCGGACCACCCCCGAGCTGTTTTAAACGGCGCTGTGCATAATGTGGAGGAACACGACGGGACGCAGCAGAACAAGAAACAAGCAGCTATTTGTTCTGGCTGCCGAGCTGCTGGGCTGCAGAGCGGCGTGTCTAAAGTGCTTGACTAATCCTGATTGGTGCCTCCAGTGTGCGCTGTACTGTACGGCGGAGGGAAACCACACAAACAGTGGGTCGTGAAACAAGGTCAGCGACTGAACGTGCTGCGAGGAGCCGTACTGTTAGAGCCACACCGCCATGTCAATATTTAAAACCATCACAGGACAGAACCGGCTCTAATGAGTGTGGAGAGACAGGAGCTGCTGAGTGTAAGGACAGAAGAACAAACACGACCTGGAAGTAAAGACGAAGCATCCAGAAACTCTTCAGTCTGGAGGTCATTCAACCGTAAAACAACAGCTGTCCTCTCAGTCAGGCAGCAGCGGAGGACGAGCAAGCACACGACAGGAAGTCATGATTAAAGATCAGGACTGAAAACAGCAGCTGACAACAAAGAGACAGTACTGGGACACACCGGGACACATCTGGACACATCTGGACACATCTGGACACACCTGGACACATCTGGACACACCTGGACACATCTGGACACATCTGGACAAATGACTGAAAACGACTGGAACTGATCAAACTGTGGACAGCAGTGGTTAAAAACAGCTCATAGAAACAAGACGTGTCTGAAATCAACGGAAAGGAACTGAGGACACCCGGGATCTTCCTGCGTGGAGTCTCCATGTTCTCCCCGTGCAGCGTGGGTTCTCTCCGGGTTCTCCGGCTTCCTCCCACAGTCCAGAAACATGTTGAGGTTAATTGGTGATTGTAAATTGTCCGTAGGTGTGAATGTGAGTGTGCTTGGTTGTCTGTCTCTAAGTGTAGCCCTGTGATAGACTGGTTACCTGTCCAGGTGAACCTGCCTTCACCCTGAGTCAGCTGGGATAGGCTCCGCCCCCCATGACCCTGGTGAGGATGAAGGTGTAGATGATGGATGGATTCACAATCAGGTCCAACACAATACAGTCATATATACAGTAATATTAATTAAGTAATTAATATAATCTTGTTCTGATGTAAACAAACATCATACAGCAGAAAATGTGTGTCATTTAAAATATAATTGCAGTTTCAGGAAAGTCACGTTCTGGAGTCAGAACTTTAGCTGTGAACCATCATTTGGATCTCAGCCTTAATATCTACATTAATTAGATTATTCTCCATAATTAATAACCCTGCAGGGCCTGAGCTTTAATACGGACATTAGTCCGATTATTCCACACAGTGAGGCAGTGTTTCACATGGTTCTGTTGGGTTTTAATCCCATAAGTGGGACTGCTGATTCTGGTCCTGTGGCTTCCCGCTGATGTGAGTCTTTCTCACCTGCTGCTCGGTTTGTCAAACCTTTACATAAAGTTAACTCAGGTTCTGACGGATGAAACGGGCCACGCTCGAGGATTTCACGCCCATCTTCCCAGACTTGTCCAAAGTGGCCGTCCTTCAGATGTGACGAGGACGAGGCTGACGGCCGGAGGACATCTGGTGTCGGCTCCCCTCAGCTCCCTGCTTCTCTGATTTCCTTTCACTCCGCATCTTTTCCACACTTCCCTCCTTTTCTTTGTAGTCTGCAGACTCGGCTTCCTTGTGTTTGCCTGCAGCCAGCTTTAATAAGGCGGCCATCGTGTGTTGGGGCCGAGGTCATGTTTGCTGCTCGGCCTCATTACTGTGGAGCTGCTGCTCGTCCTTCCACCAGCAGCTCCACCAACATCTCCTCGCCGCTAATGAAGAGCGGCTTCTGACCGCGGAGCTGCTTTGAGGTAAACTTCTCTTCAGTCTCGTAGCTCCGAGTCGATCGGCTTAATTGCTGCCAAATCCGGTGGCGTCCTGAGGGAACAGAGGAACCCTGAGCCTGAGTTCCCCTCCAGTAGATTTAAATGTAAATGTAGGAGTGTTTCCTCCATCGGCGGGTTTCATGCATATGCAGCAGCTCTGATGGCGGCTTCAGAGCCTGTGAGGTTTCCTTTGGATTCTTTTTTGGGAATAAAAAGATCCCAGATTATTCTTTTAAAACGAACCTGCGGACAGGAAGACGCTGCTCATGCTGTTTGGAAAATAAATGGAGTTAAGCTTGATTGAATAAATCTGAACGTTGTTTCCTCAAAGGCATCGAGTCCTAATCCTGGACTCTGATTGGTCAACAGTTCCTCTCATTTAAATGAGGTGAAGGTTTCAGGTTTTTCTCCGTTAAATCACTCAGATCTGCCCAAAACAGATGCTACCCTTCTTTTAGCAAACTTAATTAGGACTTGTAGACTCGGTGTGAACAGCCACCTGCCTGAATACATTTCCAAAATAATTTCGGACTCGACTCAGACCGTTTCTCAGTTTACTTGGTTCAAGTTATTCCAGATGTCTTCCTAACTTTGACACTTGACCAGACTCAGCTGCCTCCAACTGGTCTTGGATTTGTCCTGAATAACTTGCGATGACTTGAAACTTGGGTGAAACGGTCTCTGTTCATTTAAGACGAGTCTAAAATGACTTGAGACTAGACTCCGTCCTGTTCTGGACTTAGACTGGACCTGGATTGGCTAGAATTATTTCAGGTGACTTAACCTGGACTCGACTCGACTTGTCCTGAATAATCTCAACTTGACTTGTTTCAAATGATATTAGACTCGTGGCTTAATTTTCAGGGCAGAACCAAAGACGACAGCGAGGCGTTCAGGGAACACGTGGAAACCGCAGAACCAAAGAGGACAGCGAGGCGTTCAGGGAACATGTGGA
>NW_007579074.1:115845-119855 GCF_000690725.1 Stegastes partitus | reverse complement strand
ACTTGGTGATTGTAAATTGTCCGTAGGTGTGAATGTGAGTGTGCTTGGTTGTCTGTCTCTAAGTGTAGCCCTGTGATAGACTGGTTACCTGTCCAGGTGAACCTGCCTTCACCCACGATTTGCCGACTTTTCGTGTTCCCCAGCACAAATTTCAAACCAATACATTCCAGCTGGAATGATCTTTGGTGTCTGGGACACGTTTCCCCATCAGCAGCACATATACTGGGATGTTTTTGTCATTCTTGTCTTCCCGCAGTCAGCATGAACCAGTTCTACTGTTCTGACCCTGTCACGGGGGGAAGTCGGGGAACCCAGGGGCGGACACAGATCAAGCAGACGGGCAAGTTAAGTGTAAACGGATTTAATAAACGAGAAGTAAAACTGACAGCAAATACAAAAGTGCAAACTAAACTGAGTGGAAAACAGAACGGGACAAACCAGACTAAATACAACTAAAGGACAAAACTACAAAAACCAGGGAGAATATCCAAACGAGGAACTGAGGGGAAAAAAACCTGATGAATTCCAAGATAAGAAGCGAAGTCACTCAAACAGACCGGGGTGCTCACAAAGGGGACAAAACAGAGGGGGCAGACAGAGAATCCAGAGTGAAACCGGTGGCAGGAGAGAGCTGGCTGCGTGATGGAGGCTGGAAACAGAGACAAGCAGAGGGAATGGCTTTGGTCCGGCAGGCTGAGGTGGAACGAGCAGTCTTTATCGTGGCTGTGGTGACTGACTGCAGGTGAGTCCAGAGTAGCAGCTGATGATTGTCCTGATCAGTGCTGAGATGCACAGGGGCAGAGAGGCAGAAAGAGAGAGGAGGCAGAAGAGAGGGCTGAGGCTGGAGGGTCATGACAGGTCCGTCCACACCAATAACTACAGAGATCACTGTACAGATGTGTGGCCCACTCTGACCAGCGCTAACATTCTGTAAACACCGGTACTGACCCGGTACCGTGTGCTCCAGCTGCTATAAGCTCCGTATTCATTAATAGAAAAGACAAGAAACATATCCAGACAGAGAGAAGCTGCTCTGAGATCGCTGTGAAAATGATCCCACCGTGTCGTTCATAGATTCCTGCTTTTCCTGCGTTTGTCCGTCTTTTCAGAGTTGTCTTCGTTTACAGAGAAATGAACGTAGCGACGAGCATGAAGCCCAAACACAGTGACAGCACTTCTATTTTACCACAAATAAACCATAATAGCTGTGAGCGGTATGGTGGGATCACTTTCAGAACAGCTTCTCTCTGCCTGGATATGTTTCTTGTCTTTTCTATTAATGAATACAGAGCTTATAGCAGCTGGAGCACACGGTACCGGGTCAGTACCGGTGTTTCCAGAATGTTAGCGTTGGTCAGTGTGGGCCACACATCTGTACAGTGATCTCTGTAGTTATTAGTGTGGACGGGCCATGACAGGAGAACTGGTTAATGCTGACTGTGGGAAGAAAAGAACGACTAAAACATCCCAGTATGCGCTGTCTGATGGGAAAACGAGTCCAAGATAGGAAAGATAATTCCTATTTATAAGTATTGGTTTGAAATTTGTGCTGAGGAACATGAAACAGTCGACAAATCATGTCCCAGGACAGGAAACAATAGATTAAAGTTCATGACTATTTTACGAATTACCGTGAGACTGGGTTGTCAGGGAACATCTGGAAACCACAGAACCAAAGACGACAGCGAGGCGTTCAGGGAACATGTGGACACTGCTTCCAGGTAGCTGAGGAGGCTTGTGGTGCGAGCAGAGGAACGCTGCCTCTCAGCTCCTCGCTGACTGAACTCAGCAGGACGTCTTATCTTTATTCAGCGTCTCATCTTTCATTTAATCTTTATGCCTTTATTCTTCTCTGCAGCTGCTTCGCTGGAGAACACAGGAACAAGTTATTATTAGTAAAGACTACGTCAACAACAAACTCAATCAAACAGTGATTAAAATCATCCGTCCACAGACATCAGCATCAGGCTGCAAACACCAACATGCAGGGATTCTAACTTAACAGGACCATCAGTCTAAATGAGTTATGAGGTTCTGCACCGTTCAGATTAAATCCTAAGTGGAGAGAAAGACCTCCACCGTCATGCACAATCTAAAAAATGAAGTCTGAGCTCAACAAAACCAATCAGCCGCTCCCATCAGTCATGTTCTGTCAACAGGCTGAAGGATCAGCGTCTCCTCCACGATGGAAGGTGTTCCTAATGAACGTTATCTAGACGTGGAGCCCTCAGCCCAAAAGTCATCGAGCTAATTCAAACAAGTTACTTCAATCAAGTTCTAAATCAGCAACGCAGTCATTTGAGCCACGTTCACTTTTTATCTTCTCAAAGACTTGCTTCATGCTTCGATGGAAACGCTGAGACCCTGAACAGACATGAAGCCGTTATGACGGTTTGATTCAGATAAAAGCAGCCAGAAAACGTTAAAAACTATAATCCTGGACTATAGAGGCACCTGAATATCAGCCCCACCCACTGACTGTAAACATAAACCAGGTGTGTTCATATCCAGGCTGCTCTGGTCTCTAAGCTGCAGGCGTCCACGTTGGAACATGAGATGTTTACACACAAAGATGTTTTAACCTTTAATTAAATACGTACCGGTGCCTGTAACACGGCTGGTTAAGGAAATAAAACTCCAGCAGCTACCAGGAAAAGTCACTGATGGCTATCTTCATCTTCCTCCTGCACTAAAACCACTGAAGTCGTCTTCTTCAGTGTCTTCAGGAGCTGAACAGCCTCAGAATCACTTTGTTACTACGACGCTCTCAGCGTCACTTTGGTCTCCAGGTGAATTCGTAAAAACCCATAAATTAGCCTCATCGTTGTTTAAGTGTGTGAAAAAAGTAGCAGCTTATAGTCCAGAATTTACGGTAATCACTTCATGGTCGATCACTTTTTCATTCATTGGTTCATTCGATGAGTGGATCACTGACGGTTTGTTCTGGTTTCTGAAGCTCCTCAAGCTGGTTTAGATTCTCACATTCAACAGTCTGAATAAGCAATTTGAAATCTGCTGTCAAAGAGACAAAGAGACACCACGAGAGAAGGAAGGAAACGAGGAGGCTTCATAATCCTGGAGTCAGCAACAAATCAGACTCTAATGAGCAGAAAAGCTAACGCTGTGCTTCCTGCCACCGTAATCAATCAGCGCTGCTCACGTCCATTCTATGCAAATCAGCTTATTGTGCACGTCGGATCGGGGATCCATAGCCTTTGTCCGGCAGAGAATGGAGTTCTGGAGACCTATTTCTGTCGGAGTTTGAGCAGCAGGAAGCCTCCCTCCTCCTCAGGCAGAACATACAAAGCTCTGCTGTCCTACACAGCGTCTCTGTGTAATTAGATTAGGCTGCACATTCTCCATGTGGCCCACATAACGTCTCCTTTCATTTACCTTCCTCAGCAGCTTCCTGCAGCTCATTAGTGGCCATCGTCACGTTCTCTTTTCAGTTTTTCACATCTGCAGCACTTACATTTACTTTAAAGTTCTGTTTGACCCTCATCTGTGCTGCAGACCTGCTGCTCAACACCTCCTAGAAGAACAGTCACTGGGTCACGCTTTAGCCAAGCTTCTGTCCAGCAGCTGTGACCGACCGCCTTCATAGAAGCAGCACCAGATGGCAAACTGCCACCAGACGCTGTGAGGAGGACGTCGAGGTGGATGGACGAGTCAACAAAGATCACGTCTGTGTGAAAGGAGATTCACATCCCTCCAGTCCCACCATGCTTCCTGAACCTTCACCAGGGTTCTGCTACATAGAGGAACGGTTGGTGCCTCCCCAACAGGTTTCAAGCAAAAAGATTAGAACTGACAGAAAAAATAAATCCTTTCTAACCTGTTCTGTTGGAAGGGAAGAAGTTATTTAGCTATGGATCTCCAAGGAGACTTCATGGATTAAAAACCATGCTGAGACTGCAGGAACCTTCTGAGGAACTTAGTATCTGTGTTTCCACTGAAGAACCCAGCATCTAAATCAAGTTTGAGGGATTAGATGACCTTCCACTGCAGGT
>NW_007579074.1:110804-115415 GCF_000690725.1 Stegastes partitus | reverse complement strand
CTGCAGATTAGGTTGGTTAGTGGGATGTGGAGGAACTCCAAACATATGATAACGTAGGATTCTGAAATGTACCTTTCTACATGACTAGTACTGTTGATGCTCTGACTGCATCCTAATGCTAACACTTGTACTTGTACCAGAGTATGTATAGGCTGTGTTATTGCTGATTTTCCTTTAGTAAAGAATCCTTTAACTCTGCAGGTGAAACGATCAGATCTGTGGAGCCTATAAGGTGGTCTGTGTGCAGCGCCCCCTGCTGTGTGGAGCCAGAATCTACTGTTAGTCTCCACAAGCCGCTCATGAACCAACACCACAGACGTGATCAGCCTGATTCTGTCTGTGTGAAATTAGAGCTCATTTGATAAATAACACAGATATAATCATTATGACAGTGTCGAGCAAATCAAACCCTCAGCCTGGAGTTTGGTCAGTTTGGAGGATTCATTTCCTGGCATTTCTATAATTAAGACATCTGTCGACTTAAAAACGTGTCATGATTATCGACATTAAGTCCAAACCAGCAGAAACTATTTGTTTTGGGAGTAATTAACTTAAACTGGAGTTTACCTGCTTCAAACTGTTGCATTCATTTTCTTTGCTTTTTACAAAAAACCCAACTGATCACAAAGTTGTGTTTTATCGTTTTTGTGGCGTTTTCTTTGTGTGAAACCAGCATTTTGTGACGATAACGTGGAAACGAATTACAGCTACTGTCGCCTGAAGTTACAGAAAAAGGTTCTAATTTACATTTTGACTTTTAAGAAGAAAAAAAAATGGGCCAAAACTGTAAATATGTAGATTTTTTCCAAATAGTGGTGGTTTGTTGTTTTCCAGTGTTGGGAGCAGCATCTGGCATCCTGCTGTCAGACTGGTTGTTGGTAAATGTGGTTACAGTTTGTGCTTCGTCTGGACTAAAGTCTGACCAGAGCAGAACAGAACTTTTCTTCTTTTCAAGTCAAGTTAACTGAAGCTGCTCCTCAGGAATGAACCAAACCTGACGGCTGCAAAAGACTGAAGCTTCCTGCAGGTTCGACTGTAAACCGGACCGGTTTCTGTGTAGTTGTGTTGGGTGTTGCAGCAGCAGCAGCAGCTTCTTGGTATTTCAGCCCACTGGCCGTCCATCCATCTATTATTCAGCCCCACGCTCACATTCAGACTCAGCAGCAGCAGCAGCAGCAGCAGCAGCAGCAGCGCCAGCGTCGCAGCCCTTCTTGGTTTCCCAGTGGCAGGTTTCTATTTAAAGTCGTGGTGTCGGACCTTCCCACCGGCACATGAATGCAGCTGAACGGCTGCAGCTTTCTGACAGCAGAGTCTGAGCTGCGAAATCAGGTTTTTGTGTGCAGCGTTCACGGCGCTCACCGTCCACAGGCCCCATCACGGCGCTCAGTGGAAGCAGGATGGCCCGTTTCCACGGCGTCCAGGCGCCAAAACCTGAAGAAAGTTTCCTCTCAGGAGCCTGAACATCCACCGCAAAGTCCACAGAAAGACCAGCTGGAGGCGGTGGGATGTTGAACAGAAAACTGATCAGGCTGAAGCCAAAAAGAAATCCAGATTCATCATATTCAATACAGCAAGTGATGCCGTTACGATACGAACCGGCTCATAAAACTGCACAACCTAGTCCTTTAACATTCACCGGCTTCTGATTTCACCTGTTGTCAGTCGGAGCACACGTTAAAATAAAATAATAAAAAAGTGAAGATCTGACAGGTAGGTGCAAAAACAACAACAACAACAAACAAAGGTTCAGTTCAAACACAATAAAATGTGAAAAATAACAGCAAATATCTGTAAATAACATAAATATAATATATATATGTAATGTAATAGCTTTAGTTGATTTTAACAGTAATATGGTGTGAATACAGACTTTCTTCTAGAGTCAGCCTGTAAATCAACGTGCTTTCTGTGATTGTAGAAGATATAATCTGTAATTGAACAGCTCCAGTTTCACTTTATCGTCACATTCTGCACAAAGAAACCTCAACAACAGCCAGTGAAACACCCCTCTGTCATCTGAGCTTCTCTCTCATGTGAACTACGTCACAGATTTTCTTCAGTAGTTTTTGTCTTTCTTGTGTTTTTGCTTTAAAGAAATTAATTCATGCAAAATAGTTGGAAATAAACTTAAATATTTAAATCTCAAAAAACAAAAGCAGTAACAGAATATTAAGTTGATGCAAAGAGTTAATCAATTAATTCATCAATCAGCTGATCAGTGTCATGTGGAACTTAAGGAGCAGGTATCAGCATTGCTTCTCTGGATTTCTTGTTCTTTTTTATTTATTTTTTTTATAAATAAATGACACCTGCGGCTGTTTTTCTGCTGCTTCGTTATTCTGACTGCACAGAGCTGAGTTGTGTTTTCAGGCTTCATCGTCCTCATTAGCGGCTAGCGGTTAGCACGTTAGCGTCCTCACAGCGTTCCTGCTGCTTCAGCTCAGGCTGGATGGGAGAGGGAGGCTCCAGTGATGCTCGCTGTTTCCCTGCAGGTCACACAAATTGTTGAGCTGTGAGAAAAATTGGGGATTTCACTACGGTGGTAACCATGGCAACAAGCATCACGGCTGCGCAGGAGGACGCGTGCGTCCAGCGAGTGCAGCTACAGGCCGAGCAGCTAAAAAGTGCACGGTTTGGGTTTTCTCTGCCGTTCTGTTTCACTGCTGGAGCTCTGCAAAGCTGGTTCCAGATGTTTATGTTCCACCACAAAAAGTCCAAACGGGTCAGAGACACACGAGAGCTTCTCCATCTCAGATCATCCAGCAGCTCGGATGTGTTTGAAACCTTTAGATCATTAACTCTGGATGCTTAAAACCACATCTGGGACATTTTAGCTCCAGGTATCAAACACTTGGACATATTTCTGGCTGTTTGAACAACATCTGAGGAGCTACTAAAGACAAAAACCTGAAATGTTCTGTTTCTGAAGTGAAGAAGACAACCTGCTACAGGAGGCGACGGTGGAGCGTATTAGATGTAAGATATGTTCAGAAATATTTGATGTTGCAGAAATCTGAGTTGAACCTGTTTTAAAAGTGTGACGATGTGGATCCAGATTCAGCTCTTGGTTCTGTCAGAATGTCTGTAGACGTGACATCAGAGAGAAGAAGCTGCTGGATGAGAACAAACTCTGACCCAACAGAGAGTCCTGAGGTCTGATCCTCCTGCAGCACAAGTCGGCTTCTTGTTTAATCAGCTTCAGTAAAGTCGGCGTCGGGTCAGCTCACCTGTCCAGGTGTGGAGCTGAAACCCTCAAGAGAGCTGCTGCTGTTTCCCTCCACAAAACACACATTATGCAGTTTTTATACCCTCCATTAGCATACATCAGCCTGTAGCAGCGCTCTGTGTGTGTGTGTGTGTGTGTGTGTGTGTGTGTGTGTAGCCAGGTGTCCAAATGTCGCTGTCAGCAGCTGCCAAACAGCAGCAAAAACCAGCGAACACTCACCAATAATTACAGCAGGAGAGGCAGAGGAGGAAGAGAGAGAGTGTGTGTGCGCGTGTGTGTGTGTGTGTGTGTGTGTGTGTGTGTGTGTGCGCGACTGTTACAGAGGAAGATTCTGCAGACAGCTGGAGACAGTAGACTGAATGACTGTAGACAATTTACAACTACAGCTAATCACACACACGCGCGCATGCACACACACACGCACACGCACACACACACACACACACACACACACAAACACACACACACACACACACAACGCTACCAGACACATGTAGACATCAGACTAAAGACAAACAAACGCCACCTTCACAGTACAGGTTCATTTTGTGACATGTTGTGTCTCTTGTTTTTACTTTCTGCCACCTTTTGTCACATTGTGGTGATTGTGTTATGTTTTGTGTCTCTCTGTGGATGTTTTGTGGCTTTTTATTATCATTGTGTGTGTGGTGGATGGTTTCCATTACCTGGAAGTGTGTCACTTTGTGTGTCTTTCTTGTTGTGTAGCATCTCACCACACCTGTGAGGACCAGAACCTTCCTCCTGCGGCGGGAACATGTCGTATCGTTAAGGCCTCCGTTCGCGACACTTTGAAGTTAAGTTTGATGTTTGTTCACGTTGTTTACATTCTGTTAATGCAGAACAACAACCAAACACGTCCACTGCAGTGACCCAAACAGTCTGATCTGGTCGGGTTTAGATGAGCGTAATCAGACATGTTGATCAGAGTGTGGACGTGTCGGCTGCTTCACCACAGAGCTCATGTTCATTCAGTTTCAGTGTCAAACATCCACATCTTACACTCGGTACTTAGGACTTACAAGGAGGTTCAGCATCAGCAGCTCCTCACCGCTGTGTTTACTGTGGTTGTTGTCTGCGGTTCTGGTTCTGTGTCAGTCGGCGTGCAACAGGAAGCTGCTTCACTCTGCTGAATGGAAAGCAAATGACAGCATCAGAGTGACGTCACTGGACATGAGGGGAGTTTACAGGTTGTAGGATTTAAACGGGCTGCAGCAGAACCTTAAAGACAACCATGTCCTCAGACTGGAAACATGGAGAACATCTCATCTTTTAGACAGTCTAAAACGACTAAAGAAAAAAATTAATAAAAATTCAGGCTCCAAAGTAGAACCACAGAGAACCAAAGTGAGTCCAGCTGTGGTTCC
>NW_007579074.1:103891-106364 GCF_000690725.1 Stegastes partitus | reverse complement strand
AACACAAAGACACACAACCCTGAGCCCTGGGAGTGTGTTGTGTGTTGCTGCGGCCTCAGGTGAGTGTGTAGGTGTGTATCTGCAGGTGAAGGCAGCCCACAGCTGCTGTTTGTGTTTCAGAGGTGTGAACATGTTGTGTTGTGTTGTGCAGCGGGGCAGTCGACACGTGGCCGGGTGCTGCTGTTTAAAGTAGGCCAGAACAAAGACACACAACGCTGCCAAGTTGTGCTTTAAAAATACATGAAGCTCCCCACAAATCAAACATTAAGCAGCCACGCACACGCAACACACACACACCTGAGAGGCACACAACACAGAGCACACACACCTGCTGTAGTCGCACACAAACACACAATCAGCCACAGAGACGCTTGAAGCCTTGTCAAACGCTAAACTGTGTTAATGAGCTGCAGCTTTGTGTGTCTGTGTGGTCGTTTTGGATCTTTGCACCTCTTTGTGGTGATTTTGTGTTTTTATTGTCGCGATTTTGAAACATTTTGGGTTAATTTTGCATCTTTTGATTTCACTTGTGTGTGTCTGTGTTGAGCTGTCGTCTGTCCGCTGGGGATTAAAGTAGACTTAAATAAAACATGTTTGACTCTGAGCATTGCAGCATTGTGTTACCTCCCTGTTGTGCGTTACCTCCCTGTTGAGCGTTACCTCCGTGTTGTGCGTTACCTCCGTGTTGTGCGTTACCTCTCTGTTGTGCATTACCTCCCTGTTGTGCATTACCTCCATGTTGTGCGTTACCTCCCTGTTGTGCATTACCTCCATGTTGTGCGTTACCTCCCTGTTGTGCATTACCTCCATGTTGTGCGTTACCTCCCTGTTGAGCGTTACTTCCCTGTTGTGCGTTACCTCCATGTTGTGCGTTACCTCACTGTTGAGCGGTACCTCTGCGTTGTGCGGTACCTCCATGTTGTGCGTTACCTCACTGTTGAGCGTTACCTCCGTGTTGTGCGTTACCTCACTGTTGTGCGTTACCTCCATGTTGTGTGTGACCTCCGCGTTGTGCATGACCTCCGCGTTGAGCGTTACCTCTGCGTTGTACGTGACCTCCGCGTTGTGCATTACCTCCATGTTGTGCGTTACCTCACTGCTGTGCGTTACCTCCGCGTTGTGCGTGACCTCCGCGTTGTGCGTTACCTCCCTGTTGTGCGTGATCTCCATGTTGTGCATGACCTCCGCGTTGAGCGTTACCTCTGCGTTGTGCGTGACCTCCGCGTTGTGCGTGACCTCCATGTTGTGCGTTACCTCCGCGTTGTGCGTGACCTCCGTGTTGTGTGTTCCCTCCGCGTTGTGCGTTACCTCCGCGTTGTGCGTTACCTCCGCGTTGTGCTTTAACTCCGTGTTGTGCTTTAACTCCGCGTTGTGCGTTACCTCCGCGTTGTGCGTNCAGAGTGTAAACGTTGGAGCAGGATGAGGCAGAATCCTCCCGACAAGAACTCCCTGAAAAATTAAGGTTTTGCTCCATTTTCCGCTGCAGGAACAATAAAGTGTTGCGCTCATGAGAGCAGTATTAAAACATCATGAATTATTCATTCATGAGGACAGAACTTTGCTCCCTGCTGCTGCTGCTGCTGCTGCTGCTGCAGGATGAAAGCATGAAGCAGCACTTAACGGGTGAACACATGAAGGAGGATTCCATCTGTGAGCCACAAGATTTCAGAACAAAGTTAATCAGAAACATTCAAAACATGTTTCATAAGGTCACAAACAAGTTCAGTTGTGTCCAAAACTAGTTAAAATGGCCTGAATTTCATCCAAAATGACATAAAACTTACTTGAAATTTGTTCAAAATGAGGCAAACAAGTCCAAACCAAGTTTAAAAATGTCCAGAATCAGTTAGAACTGAAAGTGACTCTAAATTTGTTCAAAAGGCCTCAATTTGTTTACAAAAAATACCGAACATTCATCCAAAAAGGACTTGAAATGTGTTCAAAATGAAGAATAAATATTGAAAACAAGTTTTAAAATGTCAAAATGAGTTGAAATGTATTGAAAGTGACTTAAAATGTGTCAGAAATATTTCAAATCTGTTCAAAATTAGAGAATGTTTGATCCAGAATGAATCAGAACCTGAACAAAATGTGTTCAAACACAGCGTGTCCAGAGGAACCGTCTGGGGCCAGAAAACACATTCAGCAGGACTCACATCAGTCCAACACTCATTAAATGCATCGTTGAACCAGATTCAGGAACTTCTTTTCCATCTCAGTGTCCTCTGAACTTCAGTCTGTGTTCTGACAAACGCTGCAGGAACTCTGGCTCCTCGGATCAGAACTCAGCGTTCTGGACGGTTTCAAAGACAAGCTGAACGTGATTAAAGCTGAAACGATCTCCGAGGTGCAACAGGAAGCTGCTTCTCGTTTCTACGTCGTGTCGTTAGCTCCAGCGTCAGACGGAGTTTCAGGAGGAAGAAGATTTTAACAACACAAACACTCAAACAGCCTTTTAAACATCAGACTGTTG
>NW_007579074.1:98556-100431 GCF_000690725.1 Stegastes partitus | reverse complement strand
CTGTGTTGTGCGTCCTGCTGAGACGTCTGAACACGTTTGTGACGGACCACACACGGTTGTGTAGCTGCGGTCAGGAGACACAGCAGGAAGCAGCAGGACTCGTGCATAATGCAGCAGCAGTGTGCGTCTGGGCTAACTGGTTGTGTTAATGTGGCCATGAATGATTCAGCTGAACATGTGTCGCTCGTATTGTGTGTGTCTGTGTGAATTATTGAGGCGATCGGTTCTGATAAACTGTTATGGATTATTGATCAGAGCTGTGAAGGCTGAAGCTGTTTAAAGATTCACGGCGCCGCGGGACGATGAAGTATTCAGCTGAACACACAACAAACAGGAAGGAAACGGCTCCACGGCTGGTTTACAAAATAAGAGTCGACTGGAGAGCTGGTAGAACCTCGAGAACCCGGTTCTACAGTCACTGGTTCCACTGACGAGCTTCAGAACAACACTCAGCTTGAGTGTGTGTCTTCGTTTGGTGATTTAGTGTCCTTCTGTAATGATTTTTTCTGACTTTGTTGTTGTTGTTTTGTGTGTCTTTGTGATGATTTTGTCTTATTTATTTATTTAATTTTATTTATTTATTCAGAACCTGATTATGTGTCTTCTGGTCATTTTAAAGCTTGAGGTGATGATTTTATATCTGTGTTTATGTTCAGGATCTCTCTGTGGTGACTGTGTGTGTTGTTGTGGTNAAATAAATAAATAAGAAGGTCTTCTGTCTTTTTATACGGTGAATGTAAACTTTAGGTTTCATCTGTACATATACTTCAAGTTGTCGGGCATCTCTGGGAATAATTGGTTTGGATCTTGGTTCGACCTGCAACCAGCTGGAGGTGAACTGAGCCTACGTTGGATTAAACGTGTCATCGATTGGGTTGAAGTAAAATGAACGTTTTATGCCTCACATTAAAGCCAGACAAGTTCAACACCACATGACCTCTTCAAAGATGTATTTAAGGATAAAATGTACGACTTTAAAGGCCGCTTGTCTTCAGCAGAACCTGTCCAACATCAGGAAGATTTGCAACTCCAGAGACCTGTTTTCTTCAACAAGGCCGACAGACTTCACATCTTCATAACAAAGTTAGAAAAGAATAACAGTGACTGCAACTCTCACAGAACTGGATCAATACAGAACATCCCACTGGCAAGACCAACATGAGGTCCAGATCCACTGCAGGAAGCTCTTCACCACGCCACTGGTCCACACTTCAGGCAACTTCCACTTCTGCTCCAGTCTGGCGCTGCCCCGGGTTCCTGAGGTGTTGGTAGCGTCTCGATCTTTCATCCGGCTCCACCAGCCCCACTGCCACCATTTCACCCAAAGTCATCGTCCACACTGTTTAGCGCTAATGTCATGCTAAAACCACAAACATGAAGCATTTACTTTGAACAGCAAAAACCAGCTTTGTAGTTAAGATGTGCTCACCTGGTGCTCACCTGGTGCTCACCTGGTGCTCCATGTGCTCCGTCCCCTCACTGGGAGAGTTCAGTGGATTCCTCTTCAGAAGTGTTCTGTGGTTGGCTCAGCTAAACCCCACCGGACCGACCAGAGACAGGTGAGCAGGAAGTCAGGACGCAGTGAAACAGGTTGGACCAACCAGAGGGCGGGAAGGTACCTTCAAAATAAAACAGGAAGTAAGTGAGACGGAACATGAGACCAACAGACTAACAGGAAACGCAATAAAAAAACAGATGACAAAAACACAGCCGTTTATTTCAGCTGATCTTCATCTTTCAAGAGAAAAACAGGCCTGAGTTTGTCATTTTATCAAAGGTTTTATTTTGTTCTGACCAGAAGTCAAGACAAGACTGATTTATAGACACACACTAAAACCACCATCATCTGGTTCCTGTCAGCAGGAGGACTCACAA
>NW_007579074.1:87341-89269 GCF_000690725.1 Stegastes partitus | reverse complement strand
GAAACAAACAATATATGTAAATGAATAATAACATCACGTCATATTTGTTGTTAACTGGGCCCAATTGTCGGACCAGCCCTAGACGGTACCTAAAATTAATGAAATCGCCCACACATATATCGGTTGATATCGGAATTGCAAACTGAGAGTTGGACAATATCGGCGTATCGGTCTGGACGTTCTTACTTTGAATGTCGGTTTATACGTACGCAGACATGCGGTGCCGGTTTCATTAAAGCGAGTCTGAGCTGCTGCTGCTCCCTGAAGCCTCTTCAAGGTTCTCGCTAACCATAAGAACCGGGCCAAACCTGAACATAAACGTGTCCTTTTTTAAACAGTGATCCATCCTCTCACAGCGTAGCTCAAATGTGTTGAAGTATGTTTTAAATTGCTCTGTATGTAATCAAATCATGGATAAAGTCAGAAGTAGTTTTCAGTACTTCAGTATTTTTGATGTATTCTTTCTGTTTGATTTAAAATCTTTTCTCTGTGAGGTTTTTTTTAATGAGTCAATCATTTGAATTTCTAATAGAACGTCCTCTTTATGTCACGTTTACCCAGTAATGCTTCACCTGCAGCATCCTCTGACTTCATGACAACCTGCGTCATTAATTAAATTGTCAATTAAAGATGTGGAGCGCTTCAGTCGCTCTGCTGATCACATGGACTTTGGAGGAAATGACCACAGAGAGACCTAAAACGAGACAACAAGAGGACGCAACGTGCACAAAAAGAGACTCATGATGACCAGAAAGACCAGAGCATGACGACAAAGGGACGCCAGAGGACGACAGACAGACTCCGAGTGGCCACAGAGGGAAGCCCGATGACCCACCGCCTGTCTGCAGCACGGCCCTGCTCAGGAAAACAGTCTGAGGCTGACATTTATGTATTCAGAGGAGAAATCCTTCTGACAACTGGGTGTAAAAGGCGTTAATGTTCCTTACATAAGGCCGCTGTGTTTGAGGAACCTCCACTTCCTGTAAATGTCAGAGCGCCGCCGAACTCGTGTCGACGCTCGTTTAGTCAGACGGAGCAGAGATCAGAGGAGGTTCCATGTGAGGCTGTGACCTGGTTTCACTCAGGGTCTGACAGGATAAAACACATTGAAACTGACAAAGTGACGCCAGCAAACGCTCATGTTGTGGACGACTACGGCGTTCTAAAACGGATGAGTGCTTCATTAAAATGATGTTTTAGTAGTTATGAAGCAGCAGACCACTGCAGGACACAGAATGATAATAAAGGGGCGCCAAATGGCTTAATGGTTGCAAAATAACCACAAAATCATGCAAAAATGGCTGCAAAGGGATGCAAAAGGACTACAAAGAGACTCAAAGGAACACAAAGTTCTCCAAAATAATACCAAGGGGACGTAGAATAACCACAGACACACTATGAATGACTAGTAATGACTAGAAATCACTAGAAATCACTAGTAATGGTGCAAAATGACGACAAAGACAGAAACACAAACGGCCACAAAATGACATAAAGCAGCAACAAATGGGCACAAAACAACCCTGAAGTCATGCTGAAGGACTACAGAGACACTCTAACGAGATGCACCATGACCGTAAGCCAGCAGAACACGATGAGAAAAGGATCCAACAGAACCACACAGAGCAGAGGCTGGTAGGTCTTGGTGATGTTTCTGAGCTTTGAACCACCTTTAACATGTTGAATGTACCTGAGGGTTTCATCTGCAGGTGACATGAGGAGCTGCTGCAGGAGGAGAACCGACAGCGTACTGAACCACAGAACCATAGACCCACAGAACCACAGAACCACAGACCGCCGCTGTTAGTGCCATTAGTGAGTGGATTTAACAGCAGCTGGTGTGTTTACCTGTCACCTGAGTGTGTGTGTGTGCGTGTGTGTGTGTGTGTGTGTGTGTGTGTGTGCAGCAGCAGCAGCAGCGCCGGCTG
>NW_007579074.1:86060-87079 GCF_000690725.1 Stegastes partitus | reverse complement strand
CAGTAAACACACAAACTGTTCCTCCGGCTCGGCTGAGACGTGAAGATTGTTCTGTTTTCTTTAAAGCGTCGTTCCTCCTCCAGCTGCTGTTAAAATATTGAACAAAAGCCACAGAACCATCAGAGCAGATCAGCGATCAGCAGCAATTTGGTTTTGATCGAACATCTGAACCCAGCGACGTGTTCACCACCAGACTTCAGCTGAACGCTCGTCTGATGAAGAAAACCTGCAACGAGGCTCACGTTAGAAGACGAGAGATGAACTTTGAATGAGGGACGTCTGATATTAGCATAAAAATGTAAAAATGTCGGTCGATGACGTTATTGCCGATAATGAAAACCGATAAAGTAATGCCTGCATTTAGCGGCATGCAAATGAGACGTCATCAGGCTGCGTGGTGAAGCGTGTCAACAACCTGCTCACCTCGCTGGGCCGGACCAGCAGGAGATATGTGGTGCTGCTGGGGCTGGACCCAAACAGCCACATATTCAGTCGATGTGCTGACATCTAGATATTAATGTTGAGGTTCGAACTCACCAGACGAGGGGCACGCTGTTAGGGAGGCGGACCAGGAGCCGACAGAAAGGCACGGCGAGGACACTGCTGCTGCCACCACCAACACAAACCAGCAGCAGGAGATATCCATGCTGAACGATGAACAACCTGAGGAACAAGATCAAAGTGCCGACCGAGAGATGGAGCAGTATTTGGTGGACTCTACTCGAGTCCAGTCTGGCCCACCCGGATGCTGGAAACAGAACCGTGACCGCTAACCTGAGCTAGCATCAGCAGCCAGACACGGCCTGTGTGTTCTGACCACTTCCACTACGTCGCAGCGCGTTTTCTGGAAGGTTGGCTCCACCGTCGACAAAACCAGGAGTCCAGGAGCCCGAAAACGTTGACAACTCATCTTCCTGGAACTGTTAATGCTGCAAGGTGGCGCCGTGGTTAGCACCGTGGCTCGCAGCTAGAAGGGGCTTGGTTGTCTGTCTCTAAGTGTAGCCCTGTGATAGACTGGT
>NW_007579074.1:79985-83353 GCF_000690725.1 Stegastes partitus | reverse complement strand
TGTGTGTGTGCAGCAGCAGCAGCAGCGCCGGCTGTGAAATGCACAACTCGATCTGCTGCAGTTTCCTTTCTCCAGAGCGTGTGTGTCGGTGCTGACGGGCTCAGACTGAGCAGAACCAGATTCTCAGTCTTCTGTTTCCAGGACAACAAGCTGAACGTGTTTTAAACTGTTGGTGCGACAGAAAAGTAAAGTAAATGTTTGTGTGTGTAGAGCGTAGAGGAGAGCAGCTCGTTGATCTCATCAGCTCCACAGAGGTCCGATCCGCTACAGGAACACACACGTCTGGTTGGTCTGTAACCCGTCGGCTCTGGTTGGAGGTCCTGAACCTCCTCAGAACCTCTGCCACGGTCCCGTCTGCTGCCACCATGAGCTCCAGTCCGAGCGACGCCTCCTCTGAGACGACAACGTTAGAAAAACAAGGCACAAAACGACAAAAAAAGGACAGAAATAAATCACAAAACTACAGAAGCGAGGCACAAAACAACACAAACATCCCACAGAATCACGAAAATGACCCAAAGCTGCAGAACAAACACACAGAACCACACAAACAGTCCAGAGCGTGGTGAACGGACCCGCCTCCATCTGATCCGGAGCCGTCAGAAACAACACCACCAGTGTTTCAACAGCATGTTGGGTTTTTATTCATTCTTTTAGTTCTTACATAAAATTCCCCAGTAAACCCATTTATAGTTATAATAAATGTAAGTTCTCTGAACATGAAGTCTGATTGTTGGTCTCTCAGCTGTTTATGCTCATCACTAAACAGCAGCTTCTAATCATCTCGTTGTTTATTTTAAAGACGTGACCTGTTCTGTTAAATCACATTGAATATCTTCACAGAACAGAACAGACCTTCTGACGTGATAACCATGAACCTGGACATAACCTGTGATCAACATGCATGTAAACCAGAATGTTCTACAGATAAATCACAAAACGTCTTTAACCTTTAGATTTATTTTGTTGTTTTTACAAAGAGCATCCAGTCAAACCACAGAACTAAGTCTTAGTTTGATTTATTATTGTTACATGTAAATAACGTCCACATCACAACGTTTTTATCATTATTATTTCTTCAACACGTGACTATGAGTTCATCAGTGTGATTCATTTCAATCAGAGGAGCTGTGCTGGTTTTGCTGCAGAAAGTTTGTATGATAAGGATTTAAACTCATAAATCACCTTCAAACTGTTGTTGTACAGATTCTCTGTTTGTTAAATTACAGATAAGATCTACTCATATTAAAACTTAACATAGTAATGATTTAAAAAAATAAAAAACTGTACATAAAAATAAAATTAGTAATAATAATAAATAATTTAAAATAATGTATTCGTTTACAGTTTGTCACCATAAACCATGATGGCATTGTTGGTGTTTTTAAAGCGTTTCACTGTTTCCTTCATCATTTCTTCTGACAGACATAATGCAGGATGAAGCCCAGAGACGGTCTTTAATTACGGACGATTTCTGTCTTCACCACTTTCTCTGAGGCGGGCGTGGCGATGACATCACAGCGGGCCACGACACGTCTTGGCGCCGACTGAGGCCGCCGGCGACGAGCTCGTCTCCCAGCTGATGCAACGCTGCTGCTTCCTTTTGATTTAAACTCAGTTACTTCAAAGCGCTGTGCAGACAGAAGCACCTGCAGGGTGGAGAGCAGAGGAGCCAACGTTCTGGTGGAGGAGCTCTGCTCAGCGCTGACAGTTCCAGGTCACTGGCTGATAAAATGGCTGCTCGGCCTCCTCTTCCTCCTCCTCCTCCTCCTCCTCCTCCTCCGTTTCACTTCTCTGATAGAGGAAAGTGACGGTTCTCTGACTCATCACAGGACGTCTGGTGTCTCATCTTCTGCTCAGAGCTGCTAAACTTTCATTTCCTCCAAATTAGCAGCGAGTGTAGTTCAGGACCGAAGCGCCGCCTGAACCCTGGTGTTCACTCCTGATTCAGCTCTGATCCGATTTCTGTCAGACACACGATCCGCTCAGAGGGAGGACGTGGAGGCTGATGGCAGGATCCAACACACCAGAACACCAGCAGTCTGCAGAGAAGGTGGTCAAACAGCTGCAGGAGGTGACATCACGTCTGTGGATCTGGTTGTGTTTGTGCAGAAACCGACAGTTCTGTGACATTTTTGTCAACTTGTGTGTAGTGTGTGTAGTTTTGTGCTAATGCAGCGACTCAATGTGTGAAAGCTGGATCATAATAAGACAGAAGAACCGAGAGGCAGCGAGCAGACGCCCAAGAGCAGAACCTCAGACAGAACCGACAACCAGCAGCATCCAGAAGAACCAGGAGACTGATGAAAAGTTTGTTTCTGCCTGATCTGATGACCAGAAGTCAGTGTGGAGCAGAGGGGGAGGAACAGCACCATGATGGGAGTTAAATCCAGCCCGCCGCCCCCAAACACTCCCCCATGAATAAAAGCAGAACTTATTTCTTCTGATCCCTGTTTAAAACACACTATCTGGGAGCGATTAGAGGAGCCTGCAGGCAGGATGATTAATCGCAGCTCAGCTCCTCCACGTGTTGGTGACAGCGTGCCCACTCCACTCATGTCCACCCATGGCCTGTATGTGGCTCCACTCGTCCTGGACCCGTCCATGTGTCCCCCCGTGTTCCTGTCACATCCTAATCCCTGCGTGTCTTATGTAAAGCAGCCTCGCTGTTTATTCACACATTATTTACATTTTCCCACTTTTCTCCTTCTCGCTGGAAGTAATTTGTTTGTCAGAGAGTTTGTGGTATTTGGGGAAACCCCGCCGGGCTCCTAATGACACTTAATCCCAGCCTCCATGGAGCCACTTTATCATTTTTATATCCAACCTTCCATCCTGTCTGCCGAGGCTCTGTGTCGCCCTCACGCTGTTTATCTGCACTTCATCCATTTACACACTGCAAAGACAGCATGTGTGAGGAAGCAGCAGAAACCTGGCAGCAGGCCGCCACAAACACACACAAAACAACAGCAAAGATCTGTAAAACAGCTCTATGTCCACTGATTTAAATCCAGTGAAACTCCTCGTACACTCACGCAGACGTCTGATGTGGGCTTTGTTCACAGCTCAACATGTAGATGGACGTGATGCTTTGCTGATCTATACGGTGCAAAATGTAAAAGAACAAACTAGTGTGTGTAGAAATGCTCATGTTCATGTGCAGTGTCAGCCTCCACCACAGCTAACACAGAACATAAGGGTTGTTCTGCAGTTTGACAGGATGTTAGTGAAAATATGTAAAATAACACTGACTTGTTCAAAGAACTGGTCCAACACTGAAGACATAAAAACAATTTCACTTTATACAGAACATTCACCCTGATAACCTGCACTAACAATGACTGACATCATCCATCCATCCATCCATC
>NW_007579074.1:78274-79314 GCF_000690725.1 Stegastes partitus | reverse complement strand
CATCCATCCATCCATCCATCCATCCATCCATCATCCATCATTCATCCATCCATCCATCCATCCATCCATCCATCCATTAATCATCCATCCATCCGTAGCTCTGCTTCAGAGGCTGTGATGGAGCTTCAGGAGGAGAACTCGGTCACAGTCGCTGCATCAGATCACATCATGACGGTAAATTAGCCACGAGTCTGTGCTCATGTGTCTGCTGTAGCTTCAGTCTGAGGGCCTGATGGGGAGCTGGTGTATCTGCAGGGGACAGCGATGAGCTGATGAATCCCTGTTTGGATCTGTGGCACTTAACAAACAGCAGCTAAGTATGGCTGCAAGGAGGAAAGACGGAGTGTGAAGGAGTCAGCAGGATGAGCCACAGCTAAACTGGGTCACATGGCTGGACGACGTCCTCACTTCCTGTTGGAATCAACAACACTGATGAAAACCTACTTTCAGCCCCTTCAGCACAATTTAACACCGGACCCCAGAACACGACAAAGTCAGGGTCAGAACCTCGTACAGTCGGCTAAATCCACACCAGATACAGGATGCTCAGACACATTCACCACATTTACAGTCGGCTGCTGCGCCTCCCAGGCTGACAAACACACTCTGGTTCCACGTCTGCAGAGGATTCACGGGTTCAGGGTTCATCCTGGTGCTGAACGGAAGTCTTTATGTAAATGATGCTGCTGCTCACCTCCTTCTGATTAAACTGTTCAGACTGTGTTAGGTTCCACAGGGTTCCTCAGCGAACAGAACTCTTCAGGTCCAGACGCTAATCCTCAGCTGGACTGAGGTCTGGACTCTGACTGGGCCTCCAGAACTTCACAGTGTTGTCTTTAAACCATTTCTGTGGAGCTTTGGCTGTTTGCTTCGACTCATTGATGGAAAACAGGTCTTCTCCACGTCTCAGTTCTCCTGCAGACTGCTGCTGAGAAGATCCCCACATCATGATGCTGCCACCACCGTGCTTCATCATGACGCTGCCACCGCCGTGCTTCATCATGACGCTGCCACCGCCGTGCTTCATCATGACGCTGCCA
>NW_007579074.1:73350-76189 GCF_000690725.1 Stegastes partitus | reverse complement strand
ATCAGAGTCACAATGTTCACATGTTGTCTGTGATGTGGGAGAGGTTCAGAGCTGCAGCTGGATCATTGTCCTGACAGGGCTTTTAGTTTTAGGTGAACCTGAACATGTTTCCTCTGTGCTGTGTGCCGTCTGCATTTCCTCTGAACCAGGAACATATAAACTGATATTTACACATCTGAACACATGTTACACGTGTTCCTTTTATTATGACACCAGAATGATTCAAACAGACCCTGAGCCTGCAGAGGTAAACTCTGGTTCCTGTGGGGGGTGGAGGCCTGAAACATAAGCTCAGGGCAGAACAGGTCCAGAGTCCTGGAAGCAGCAGAACCACAGATTCCTGCACCAACGAGCACCAACATGAACACACTCCTTCACTGCTCAGCGTAGAAGCGGTGCTGCAGCCGCTCGCGCTGCCAGTTTCTGCCAAACTGTGCAGGATGCGCGGACAGCTGCGCGGTGAGGCGGGATGGACGCCTGTTACCGAGCCGAGCTCAGAGCGGATGTCAGCGCTGTGTCCAACATATGTCTGCCTCTCTCTCCCCGCAGTCAGTTTGGATTTGCTGATTAGCCTTCAGCTAACCTGAGCTCCACTGGATCCACCGGCTCACGTCTGCCCACATTACAGCCGCCTGTTAATTCCCCCTGTTGCTTCTGGCCAAAAGCGACTCTGGAGCAAAGACAGGAAAAAGAAAATGAGCAGGAAAAGGAGCAGGAGCTGCAGGAGAGCAGAGCAGCTCGGTGTGTGTGTGTGTGTGTGTGTTCAGGTGTGCTCCAGGTTACAGGAGGTCATGACGACGCGCTGCGAGCTCAGCTGGAGCCGCTTCAGTCACACAGCTGCTCCGTCTATATTTGGGCTGATTCAGAGCCGCGGCGTCGCTCTGAATCACCGTCAGCGTTATCGGCCACATATGGAGGCGCGCGGCCGGTCCGGCAGTCCAAGGTCAACAGGCCCGAACCCCCACATTAACTCCTCCGTGCGCTAACATGCACAGAACCACGGTGGGTGTGTGCGTGCTGGCAGGTAGCGGCCAGTTATCAGGGCTGTCCAGCTGCTTCATGCTCACTAAGCTCTTTAGCAGCCAGCAGCACACACACCGTCCAGGAGGCACACACACCGTCCAGGAAGCACACACACCGTCCAGGAGGCACACACACCGTCCAGGAAGCACACACACCATCCAGGCAGCACACACACCGTCCAGGTAGCAGTANCCGTGCTTCATCATGATGCTGCCACCACCGTGCTTCATCATGACGCTGCCACCACCGTTGTTTGGACTTTTTTTGTATCCATTGATAATGAATCATTTCATTGATGGACTGCTGCAGCTCTAACTCCCACTCTGTGTGCAGAAACACCTTCTTATTGTCGTGGTATTAATTCTGGTTTGTGTTTCATGTTCTGTCACATAAATAA
The DNA here is from genome assembly GCF_000690725.1 of Stegastes partitus. Classification (NCBI taxonomy): domain Eukaryota; kingdom Metazoa; phylum Chordata; class Actinopteri; family Pomacentridae; genus Stegastes; species Stegastes partitus. The sequence goes on along the minus strand of NW_007579074.1, from coordinate 74,769 downwards.
AGCTCTTCATCTTAAATTAAGTTCTTACAGCAGCACACATGTGACAGGACTGTTCAGTCAGCACCGAGTTCAGATGCTATCACATCTCTGCTGCTGCATACATGAGGAAACGGAGATAGTTTCAGATGATTCCCAGAACAAACCCAATGACACACTGTGCTGTGTGTCTGTATGGCCTCGGGTTGTGTGTTCAGATGATCTGGATTAATGAAGCGAATCCGGCCGGACTCTCGGTCAGCGCTGCCTCTCATCTCTCCCATCTTTTATTCTTGTTTTTCCTCCATCTTCTCTCGCTGCTCTTTGCTCTTGTGTCTTTTATTCTTCTCGGCTCCTGTCTCGCCCTGCCCCGGGCTACATGTGTTCTGCAGTTATTCCACCCATCAGCTTCTGTTTTATGAAGCTCCACATCTTCATTCCCGTCCCACCGCCTGCAGCCATGCAGCTGTGAATTAAGCAGGACGACCTCTGACCTCCAGTCGCTGATCATCATGAAGAAAACCACGGAAACAACCGGAAGCACCGACGGTTTGAGTCTGAACGGCTTCACCAGAGGCTGAGTGATGCAACGAGTTTTAGGAAGCCGGCGTCCTCCAGAGAACATCAGGAAGCCTGAGAGGAGCTGCAGTGGCTCCAAAGAGGACCCACCGGTTGGACCAGAAAATCAGACTCATTTTCTTTTCTAAACATAAATATGAAGCCACAGCCAGTTAGCTTAGCTCAGCCCAAAGACTTTAAACAGCAACCCGGGCTCTAAAAGTTCACAAAATTAGAAAACATGCTGTCAGGTTCGCGTCCCGGTGGGGCCACTGGAATCTTCCTGCGTGGAGACAATCAGCACAGGGAACACGGAGTCACATCGTCCCAACGTCTCTACCAACAGGACATCGGGTTCACTAGAAAGCACATTTACTTCCTCAGTATTCAGCCTTACAGCAGCTCCAAACTCTGTTCTAACAGCCAGACTGGACCTGAGCTGTGCTTACATGAGTCCAACAGAACATCTCTCTTCTCTTACCTTCATGTTTCTCATCACAGTACGGAGCAGTGAGAGCGCCAAGTTACAAAAATAAATCAATAAAAGAATAATGAAATAAAAGTGGAAATAAACAGAAGAACAAATAAAATAAAAAATAAATAATGTGTCAATATAAAGCAATATTAATCACAAATGAATCCATAAAGAAAAGGAGAATAAAAGTAGAAGTGTAAAGACAAATAAATAAAATAATACTTTATTGTTATTTTTTTTAAGAAATATTTTCCATTTATTTATTTATTTATTTCTAATATCACTTTTAAAGCAAAGGAAATGTGCACTTTATAAAAAATTATACATTTATAAAGAAAATAAATAAAGAAAAATGAAAAAGATCATTTAAAAAGAAAATAATAAATACTAATGGCTATATTCTATTGGTT
>NW_007579074.1:59135-70002 GCF_000690725.1 Stegastes partitus | reverse complement strand
TTCCCTCTGCCTCCGGTGTTTGTGCTAAGCTAGGCTGGCAGGTTTCCTCTGCTTTTGCCTCCAGTGTTTGTGCTAAGCTAGGCTAGCAGTTTGTCTCTGCCTCCAGTGTTTGTGCTAAGCAAGGCTAACAGGTTTCCTCTGCCTCCAGTGCTTGTGCTAAGCTAGGCTAACAGGTTTCCTCTGTCTCCAGTGTTTTTGCTAAGCTAGGCAAACAATTTCCCTCTGCCTGCAGTTTTTGTGCTAAGCTAGGCTAGCAGTTCCCCTGACAGACAGAATCATGCTGCCTGAGGACTCTGCAGGGAGCTGGTCAGCCATGATGCCGTCTGCAGGGCAGTTCAGAGTGGAATACTGTACTGATCTCTAAGGGGAAGTTCTGTATGTAGAACAGTTCTGTTCTGCATTTCTGTAAATTAAATTAAAGAACAATTAAAAACACTTGAAGTGCTCCGTTTGATTCTGCATGATACATCCCTTCAGGCCCTCCACAGAGCAGAGCTGCACCACGTCGGTGTTCGGTCCACATGTCTCCACCTTCTGAGGCTCCATCAGCAGAATCTGATGTTAAAGTCTGACCAGTTTCTGTGGAGTCCATTTATACACTAGCAGGAACTTTCTGGGGACACAAAACAAAAACTATCGTTTCTGAGGGAGTTCTACTTCTGGAGATACTGAACCCTGACAAACGGCTTCTCAGGTCTTTTTATTTATTTTTTTAAACAAATGATAACTTAAAAATTCTCACGTCTGGAAACTTGAAATTAAAAAAAAAACAAAACAAACAAAAAAAATCAACCAAATTACATTTTTAAAATTCTATATTTTACAGCAGTTGGGTTTGAAATGACCAAAAAGTAAACTGTGAACACAACCTGAAACGCTGCAGCAGCATGTGTTCTGTCTGAACCGACCCAGACTGAGTCCTCCTGGAGTCAACATGCTCCAGTACTTTGAGCGGAAAGCATCCCTGTTCTCTACAACCACTCCACACACAAGTTCAACCCTGTGGTAGAAGCCGTTGAACGTCTTCTCTCCTCGGCGGCGGCGCTGATCAGTGGACTGTGGCTCCATCTAGTGGACGCTGAACAGCTTCATCTGGTTGTTTCTGAGCTTAAAAATGTCCCGAAGCCTTTAAGAAACAACCGAGTCCTGCTGAATTAACGGCAGCTGCAGGACAGGGAGCTGTGCATGATGGGAAAAAAGCAACCAGGAGTAAGAAGCCTTATTAAAAATCATCATAATCGATTTAAAAATTAATGCACTCGTCATCTGGAGGCAGACTAATGAAATTCCACGCGCCAATTAGTCTCATTTAATTATTTTTACTATTTAAATTGAATCATTTAAATGCAAATGGACTCCTTTGGTTTTAATGTGCATTATTAGTTATGTAATCAACTCTAATAAGGTCTGTAACCGTGGCGACAGCAGACTGTAACCTGATTAAAGTAGAGCCGCTTCTCTCGTTACAGCACACGGAAACATCCCAGAATGCCTTGTTGGACGCAGCTCGATCTCCACACACGGTCTGCAGGTTGGAGCAACGTCTGAACCTCGTCCAGCAGAACTTAACGCTTTGTTCAGATCAATACTCGACACAGAAACTCTGATTATTCAGACAAACGTCCCGTTCATCACTTACAACAACGAGTATTTTCTGTGTTACAAGTTGTTGGAATTTGGTGGCTTAAATATGCAAATGAGGAATTAAGCATCTAAAACTGCTTTAATTTGAATAATTATCCTGAATCCAGCTTCAAACTACAGCCAAAGGTTTTCCAGAGCAGATCTGTTGTAATCACTGTGTGGATGTAAACATGGAGCCTTAGAGGGCTTCGTTCACAGTTAGATGATTATTCACTCTGAGCGTGGCATCGAGCTTCAGGAGCTCCAGCGTGTGCAACACAAACACAGATTTCAGTCTGGAAGTGGCCACAGATGCTGGCAGACGGCCGCTTTCTGCCACTGACCAGTCGTTTTGTCGGCTGCAGCCATGAGCTGATCTTCTGATCAGTCGATGTTGGCTGACTGGATAAACCACGTCTGGGGAAACTACACCAGATCTGTTCAGACTGCAGACTGACCGATAATGAAAACACCTGCTAAAGTGATGATCTTTCTATATTTACATGGCTGTGATGAAGAGATGATTGATGATGAACAGCAGCTTGTGAATCCCTGCAGCTGAACCAAACGTCCAACTAGAAGCTTCGTCATTTTCTAACTCAAACATCTCCACAGACAAACAGACCTGCTTCTCAGATGTGGATCAGTTGGTGAAAACGTGACTTTATTTTTCCTGCTAGAAGAGACTGATGATCAGATTGGTTATTCAGCAGCGCCACAATAAACCCCACATTCACGAAGGCCAGACACTGACAGAACTAAGCCCTGTATGAACCAACAGGGATTCTTTAAAGCAACACTTGTGCACACGCTGTGACTTCAGCTTTTAAATGTCATTACCTCCAGTTCTAGAAGGTTCTCATGAGCCAAACCATCCACAGACCGACAGAGTTCTGACCTGGGGCTGCATCTACAGTGTGGTGTCCAGCAGCTAGTCGATCTCCACCTCGATGTCGACGGGCTTCAGTTTACGGACAAACATGACGTCGGCATCTTCGCTGAGGTCCGGCTGGTCCGAGTCGTCCTGCGGCTCGTCTTTGCAGCCGACCTGCGCCGCCTCGCCGCCCTCGAAGGGCAGCTGGAACACGGCGTCCAGGTATCCTCCCCTCCTGCCGTGTTTGGCTGCCATGGCGATGACCTGCGAGGCGATGGACCAGGCGAACTCCACCCTGCGGTGGCTCTGAGAGCTCAGGTCGAAGTTGTACTCCAGGATCTCGTACAGAGCGGGAACGTAGCGGTTGCAGTTCTGCTCGACGTACTGGTGTACCTCGAACAGGACGGCCCTGGTCAGAACCTGCAGGTCCAGCTTTGCTTTGGCTTCTGGTTTACGGCTGATGTCCAGGTCCAGTCCGATCTGCTGGCAGATGCTGTAAGCCCTGTTCTGCTGCTGCTCGCCTCCACTCACAGGTTTGCTGTCGGGCTCAGAGTCGTCGGTGTTTGGGTCGATGCCGCTCAGCGACGGTCGGCTCAGGGGGACGGCCGTGTTCAACCACCTGTTCGCCTTCAAGAAGCGCTGCTTCTTCATCAGGCTTTGCTGAGTCATGAACCACCTCTGGATCACCTGTGCCACCTCCGTGCGACCGCTCTGCAGGTCCAGATCGAAGTTGTGCTCGAGGACGTCGCTCACGGTGTCGTGGACGTTTCCACGCAGCAGCCTGACGAAGCTGAACATCTCCATCACGGCACCTGACGTCAGGACGGCCAGGTGGAGCTTCTGATTGGCTGGACGCTCCCCAGTCGACCACAGGTTGAGGCCGATCATTTTACAGAAGGGATGCGTCTCGTCGGCGGCCTGCGGGACCTCCTGCTGCTCCGTCGTCACGTCTTTCAAGCTGCTGCTCACGTTGTAAACTTGAGGGAACTTGAAAGGCCTGCAGAGGAACTCCATGTTCTGCCTGTCGCTGTGTTTCTGCAGAACCCTCTCCCTTGTCGCCATGTAAATGAGGAAGTTACGCTCCTGTGCTTCGTCTTGGGGCGGGAGCTGGAAGTTGTTGTGCAGAATCTCAAGTAAGAAATGGCGTAAACTGTTTTTCATGGCTGTTCCAAACTTGTAGACCTCCCACAGCACCCAGTTGGTGAACAGCCGCAGATCCAAGTTCTGCTTCTTGTGAGAACCAACGTTAAAGTCCAAACCGATCTGTCTGCAGTGGACAAACAGGTCGTTGACTCGAGTGAACGTCAGGATCTTGTTTGTGCGATCAGCTCGTCTCTGCCACAGCTTCTCCTTCTCTGCGTCTGACCTCAGACCCTCAGACTTGTAGCCGGGACTCTGCAGCAGCGTCGGCGAGATGAACACTTCCTCCTCTTCCTGCTTTACGTTCTCTGACAAGTCTGTTTCTGCGTCTGACCAACACATGTCCAGCGTCACATCTGATGGCCCAGCGTATGCTCCTGACATGGTTTCTGGCTCCGAGTCAACCGGACACATGTAGGACAGGTCGTCGTCGTCCTCCCAGGGCTCTCCGGCGTCGCTCCTCTGCCTCAGCGTCCGCCTCCTCCGGCTGGTCAGGATTTCTACCTCCTGCTCATCGGCATCAGGTTTTTTCCTCTTGGCACGTTTCTTTTCGGGCTGGAATCTGAAGAGCTCCTTACAGAAGGCGTCCTTGTCCTCGGCGGTCAGGCAGGTGTTCCTTCTCTCCACCGTCCTGTTGAGCTGCATTCGGAACAGCAGTTTGTTCATCTCGAAACCAAAGTTCTGCTTCACCAAGTCGAAGACCATGCGGGTGTGCGTTCCACACAGCTCTCTGGAGAAGTCCAGCAGCTCCAGCATCACCCCGTTGGTGAGGAGGTTCTGGTCGAGCTTCTGTTTGGCCGCTTGGTTCGGTCTGACGGCCAGAGTCACGCCGAGTGCGGCGCAGAAAGGATATGCTTCCTCTGTTCGCTTGGCCCGGACTCCTCGTTTCCTGGTGAGGTGGGAGCTGCTGCTGTCGGCCCTCTGGCGGTTCTGGCTGCTGTCGCTGAGCAGTGACACGTCCACAGTTGTGTTGTGTTTGGGGAAGTACTGCCTCAGCACCTCCGACCCTGCAGACGCCGACGTGAAGCTCGGATCTGGCAGCGTAAACACCTCTTTCCACCTGCTGGCCTTCAGCTTGATTTGCTCCTTCAGCTGCTTGATCTTGTTGTGAACTCGTAGCGAGTAGGCGTAGCACTGCTGGCCGTTGTCCACGTCCACGCCCAGGTCGAAGTTGAACTCCAGCATCTCAAACAGGAAGTACTTCTCGGACTTGGTCACCGTCCTGGCGAAGTTAGAAATCTCCAGCATGACGCCGTTCGTCAGCAGGCTCCGGTCCAGCTTGTCCTTCCTCTCCAGCGCCGCGTTGAACTCCAGGCCGATCTTAACCGACTCCGGGAAGGGAACGGCGCCTTTCTGATGCCGGGTGCCGTGAGCGATGCGCCGCTGCCAGACGTAGCAGTCGTCAATGCCATCCATGTCGGCGTCCAAACCCCAAAACGGACCAGCTGTGGAGGGTTCTGCCAGGTGAAGTCCAGTCGAGTCTCCTGCAGGCCGATGAGGTGAAACATCAACAGCTTCGTGCCCTGAACAACATCTCAGGAGCTGATTCCAGCTGCAGATAGCATCCTGGTGGCTGCGTCGTCTCAGCCTGCGAATAAAGACACAAGAGTCTGAGTTCAGTCAGAGGTTCTGATGCTGAAGCTGTGTGCTTCCTACAGTTCTGATGCTGAGGCTTGTCAGAGTGGTTTAAGCCTGGTGATCGGATCAGCTGTTGGTCGATGACCCAGAACACGGCGAACTGGGGCCTCACTCGCTACCATAAGCAGCACATTGGTTAACACAAATCAGCAGCTGAACGAAGACGTTGATCAGACCTGCAGTGATTCTCAGACACCCAACATTTCTTTCCTTATTTCAAATCTGACTTCACAACCAACTTAAAATTAAACACATTTACAGTTTTTCTTCCACACACTTCTAGCGACACTGTAAGGAAACAAAACCTGTGACACACATGTATTCAGAAACATGAATGACTACCACGAGGTGTAAACGGTTTCGACTCTGATTTGAAGCACTGAAACACTTTATGAAGACATCTCATCAGATATGAACCCAAACCCTGGTAATGGGGTCAGAGCATTCAGTTCTTATGGTTTTGAGTATTACACAGTCGTGGTTTCTGGTACACAAAATACTTTTGAGCATTTAGACTTTTTGTGACACTAAACTCGACGTCACATTCGGCTCTGCAGAGCGTTTGAGTTTGATTGAAACATGAATTCAACTGATGAAGTTTTAATGAAAGGTGACTTTATTGAACTTTCAGCTTCTAAATGAAGACAGGTTCTGGGTGGAAGAGGTCCAGCATCATGAACTGGTTTGATCAAGCTGAGGCAGTGCACATCCTTCACCACTAGGTGTCAGTGTGGAGCCGTGAGACGACAAATGAACAGAACACCTGTTAGTGTAAAATAAAAGGCTGAGGTGAACCCTCTGTCTGGTCCAGAAACCTGCTGATTTGTATTTACTGATCTTTCTAACTATGCATACTGTCAGTTAAACACAGGGCAGGAACAAGCTGCAGATCCTTCAGAACTCCTCGTGGTTTCAAACTAGTTGGTTCCTTATCTATGATGATCGAGTCCCCTCGTTCAGTCCACGTCTGGTTAAATATACGATCAAGAACCAGCAGGAGGAAACCTGGATTTTCTTTCACTTTAGTTTTGTAGCTGCTCTGATGTCTTTCTGGTGGAAGTTTCAATATTTAGATCTAGATTTGTTGACTTTTTCTATATTTTTATCTATCTATCTTTTTTTTTTTTTTTAAATCTTATTGTACTGTATTTAACCGTCATGTTATACCCTACCCTATATTGTGTGGTGTCTTTTTGCTTCGTTTACCCTTTTGCTGAATATTCGTGCTGCTGTAACACCACAGCTTCTTCAACATACAGCAACAAGAACGACGCAGGTGTTACTGGACATTTAAACTATCAGCTGATTAATCCATCAGCTACAAAACCTTTCAGTCATTCTTTAAGGCGAATAATGCCACATATCTGGATTAAACTTAACAGGGAAACAATCATCAGTTGAATAAAAGCACTTCTACCTACAGCCTCCCATTAAAGGAGGAAAACAACAGCTTCAGTCACTGGAACAAGCTGAAACGGACAAAAGTAATAACAAATAAAGATTTAATGAACATCGTGACGTTGCTTTGAATTGTGGTTCAATAGAAATATTTAAATAATAATAATAATCAAACCAGCCTGATGGAGCCGTGAACTAGCATCTACCTGAACAACCCTCTGAGCCAATCACTGCCATCAGGTGTTTCTGTAGCTCTCAGTCAGACTTGTGCACCTGTTGACAGGTGTTCTGGACCACTGCTCATCAGCAAAGGCCTCTCATTGGTCCACTGCTCATCAGCAAAGGCCTCTCATTGGTCCACCACAGTTTGGTTTGTTTCACTAAATTATAATTCAGCAAATTTTTATTTATTATTACTTTTTCCTAGTTATTTGAGTGACTGCTGTGAGTTTAGTCTTTTCTTTAATGAAGGAGATGGAGGACGGAAGCCTGGTTACATTTATTTCTCACCGTATGCTTTAGTTTTTCTGTCACCCTGACACTACACCAAACTATTTATATACTAGATTTCTTTCTTCTCATAACTTCGGTACTTCAGGAAGCTGGTCTCTTCACAAAAATGGCCGCCGCATGCAGACACAACTTGTGCACCGAAGTCTGAACTACGTGACTCGTTGGGAGGCCTGTGGAGCGGGACGGAGCGGGACGGAGGAGCAGTCCGGACCGCTGCTGTCCGCCAACGACCGGCTAAACGAGCTGGACGGAAGCTGCAGGAACCGTAAAACGACCGGCACCGCTGCCGTTAGCCTCCCGCAGGAGGGCTAGCTATAGCTTAGCACGGACCGGGGCTCTGCCCGGCTCAGGGCGAGCACCGGGCGGGAGCAGGCACCTACCGTGTAGTGCCGGAGCCGGTCCCTCTGGTGGTGTGCCGGTGGGTCGGAACACGTCCGGGTGTGCGGTTCCAGAGAGCAGCTGCAGCTAGCACACCGGGAAAGAGCCTCACGCGGACACGCCCCCTAAAGGCCGCGTTCAGGGACGCACCGGGAACACCAGCTCGACTCGTCACGTTTCCACCTTCAGAACCGGATCAGCGACACACACTGGGTCTAAATAAAGAGTGGTCACACAGAGCCGACGCCTTGTAGTGTACAACATGTCCAAAGGGGAAAATAAATGATGTTTCCGCCCGGTTTCGAACCGGGGACCTTTCGCGTGTTAGGCGAACGTGATAACCACTACACTACGGAAACGCTTGGACATGAGGCGTTCAGGGACCCGGTGTTATATGCAGGTGTAGTGTTACATATCAGGATGAGAAATATAAAACTACAAATGAAAAGGTTTAAATGCTGTAGAGCACATGTTTAACTGTCTAGCCTTGACCAAGTCCTGCCATATTTAGTGTGTCTGGATGTATTATCAGGGTTTCCTGGCTCAGAACCGGCCTTTGGGTGGTGACTGTGCATCTGATAAAATACAACAGTTTAATAATATTAACAAATCTGCATGGTTCTGCTCCTCCATGGAACAGAACACCCATACAGAAGAACAGAGAACTCAGGAATGTCTTCTGAGCAGTCTGACGTAGAATCACAGAAATCACTCTCTGTTGGACACTCTGTGAGGTCTTTGCCGCACCATGCTGAGCGCTGTGAGATGGCATATGCTACAAACTGCACTATACGAACAGAACTGACTTGACAACATATTTTGCACACATAGAAAAAACCCTACAATTGCCATATTTCCACAGGTATGTCCACAGGTGTCACCAACACTGTAAAGAATCAATTAATATTTCAAATCAGCCTCCACACTCATGTCTGTCTGCAGTTCATCTGGAAATGCTGAACTTTTTAATGCTGGTCACAGGTGAGTGGGTCCTGGAGAATCAGGGGTGGATTTGTCTGATATGGGACATGCAGAATAAAAGGATTTTGATCAAATATTACACATTTACACCTGGATTAGGTAAATTTTTCCAGTGGAACCTCATGTCACACATTCTAACGCTGAGAAGCTGAAGATGATTCTCTGTGTGTGTTATTATTAAGAGCTCAGGTTTGCCAGTCACAGAAAGAGGGAAGTGTACTAAAACTTAGAACATTTAAAACCCTATTTTTAACCTAAAGACGTGACTACTTCAGCCTATTTTGTCCAAATCTGTGATTCAGGTTGTTTTTCTTGAAGCCGAATGTGCTCGAACAGGATCTCCAGTCAAAACATTTATGATGCCATAATCTTACTCCCCGTCGGGGAATCGAACCCCGGTCTTCCGCGTGACAGGCGGAGATACTGTCCACTATACTAACGAGGAGAGGTGATGACGACAGAGTGACCGACGAGCCAATCACAGCTCTGTGACCACATGACGACAAAGGCTTCTGTCTAATGGTGCTTTCTGGAAAGTTATCAGTTTCAAGTTGCATTAGCTGCTTATCCAGTCTTGCACACTTCACAAGATATTTAAACATTTTTCTGAATCATTTGTTTAACAAAAACTTTTGCCTCTAAAGTGCTTGAACAAATACACCTGTTGCCTGTTAACCGGTTTCAGGCTGGATATATTACTGGAAAGCATATTGTGCTACATCAAAAAAACGTAATATTTTATAATCGTTGCCAAAACTTCCAAACATACGCAAAACGAACCTCCCCGTCGGGGAATCGAACCCCGGTCTTCCGCGTGACAGGCGGAGATACTGTCCACTATACTAACGAGGAACGGCGTACAGCATGCTGGGCGTGTTCTGATTTACTTTCTCTACTATAGAGACCAATAGGCGCTGCCAGCTGCAGTACCCCGCTTGTCCGCTACACAGGCCTGACGGGTAAGTGGCGCTGTTTCAATGTTACATTATCTACGTGGACGACATGTTCTGCGGGTTATCAGTCAGCGGCAGAAACTCTTCACAACCGTCTAAAACTGCAAAACAACCGGAGCAACCGAGTCAGACCACAGCTAGAAAACTGTTAAGGCATAGAAATAATGAAAAACGTACCCCTTCCAACCGAACGAGGCCACTTTCTAAAACCAGAGACCTGAAGCTGAGAAAGCTCCCGCAGTCTGACCACAAGATGGCGCCGCCGGCTACCACACCGAGCTACGTGATGACATCACGACGCCAGCGGCTCCGTCATAATCATGGCGTCGTTTTTGTTAGCAGGAAGCTAACTTAGCCCTGACAGACAGCTAGAGGTGAAACTCAGATCAGAAACCTGAGCTCTGAAACGAGTATATATGTATACAGTAAATCCTGTTTCTACATCAGCACTGTAGCATCTACACACCAGTAAACTGACAAGAGTGAAACCGTTTCAACATTAAAATCCTACAAAACACGACCGAGACGCTGGACATGATTTAAATGTTCAACACCAACAAAACAAAAAGCTAATAACAGGAGTGGTAACCTATGTGAAAACATGTATTTTCTCTATTATTATTTTATTACTTCTGTACTCATGTGGTCTGAAACACAATCCAAGTTTATTATTAATTGAGTCATGAGTTCTATTTTACAAATCATTTAATAAAAGGAGAACAATTGGAAAACCTTGAACTCTTTATACATGTGAGCAAATATGAGCTGTGTGTGTGAACACAGGGAAGAAGAAGAACCGGTTTCACGTTGGGGCAGATTTCATGTCACTGAACAGACTGAACGTGCAAAACAACCAACGAACAAAACAGAAGAACTGTGTCCTTTGTGAATCAATTTGACAAAATAAAAACCTTCATTCTAATTAGTTTTTCTGATTCAGGACAACGTGAAGAGCCTCGGTCAGGTCATGTGGCTCCTCTTCATCGTTCTGCAGCTGAAGGTTCCAGGACGGTTTGTCAGATCTTCTACAAGTCCGTCCTGGTTTGTTCAGAGCAGTAGGTCCAGATTCATCCCCAGTCTGACCTGGTCTTTGACTTGATCTGACTGATGAGCAGCATTAAACCAGGTCATTTAAACGTTCTGATGACGTTCACACGGAGCTGCTGCCCTCCTCCTCCTCTGATTGGTCCGTCCTCCGGTCGCTCTCCGATCTCTGCTTCAGCCTCCAAACTCCTGGAACCACAGACGAGTTCATGAAGAAAACTCACTCAACTACCTGCAGGTTAAAACACCTGGAGGTCCACACCTGACAGCCAATCAGAGAGCAGGACTGTGTGTGTGTGTGTGTGTGTGTGTGTGTGTGTGTGTG